>NW_006921990.1:378744-404441 GCF_000298275.1 Orycteropus afer afer
TACACCTATGCATACATACATTTACATACCTATAGACATACATGTATACATACATATACCCACACATATATTTTTCAGTCATTGTTGTATCATGGAATTTTAATTACTTCTTGCCCAGCCCTCCTTCTAACTGCAATCGATTATTAGGAAGACTAGCTACATTCCTGCCTGTCCACTACATGTGAGTAACTAAGCAATATAATGCAAGCACATTTCTGGGTACTGTGAGACTGCATGACTTAAAGTTCAATTTCCAAGGTACAACATCCTCTGACAAACTTAGGTTTCAGGACTGAAGTTCATCCCACATATGTAGCCCAATTCTCACAATATGAAACCTTAAAAACAAAGAAAAGTTCAGAGTATAAGTGGTTGGTAGGGTGATATGTTAAACCAGAATAGCTGTCAACTCTAATCTGCCCAGTCAATAGAAGTAGAGCAATCCATAAAATCTAAGTTTGATATTGATGGGTCAGATACCAAGGCCATACAGATGACTCAGCAGGACATAGTCTATGTGAGAAGAACTTCATCCCTAGCCTAATGCTCAGAGACTGCCTTCTATCTATATAGTAAAGGCATGGTATTTTGAAGTTGGCAAATGGAAGTGATCAGATTGGCAATTTATTGCTGAATAGTTGAGCAGGCATAGAGAAAGAAAAGGAGATTTGACATTTAGAATGCTGAGAAAGGCAAGCAGAAGTGATTGGTCTGGATTGTTTGGTGATTGTGATTTAAACTGTCATAACCCAAAAACAGTTACCTTCTAATCTATTCCAACTCATGATGACCCCATGCATGTTAGCATAGAACTATGCTCCATAATATTTTCCATGGCTGTGACTTTTCTGAAGTAGATTGTCAGGTCTTTCTTCTGACATGCCTCAGGGTGCACTCAAACCTCCAACCTTTCAGTTAGCAGCTGAGCAAGTTAACGATTTACACCACTCAAAGACTGTTGAACTATTATAAGGTGAGTAAAATGGATAAAGACTACAAAGAAATTGAGTGATAAGACCTGTAAATGAGGTTAAAGTGCAGACAAGATGGAAGAAAAACAGGATGGAGGACATGGTTCAAAAATGAATTTCAGAGTTTTAGATGAGTTCAGAGATGAAGACAGGAAGAGATAGGCAGGAGAGCATAGTCAATTAAATTATCATCCAAATTTTAGTATAATATGGTTATTGATTAAATGATGTTTTCTCATGCTGCCATCTACAAACTATCCCCATTTGCAGAGTGATGGCTTTAAATGACAAAATTGGCATTGCTTCCATAGCAGGAACACTAGCTACCACTTTACTAAAATTCTATTTACATGATTTTCTGATTGCACAATCCTTAGCAAAGCTTCCAGGAGCAGATCCATATACTCTTCAGCTCCATACTATAATAATTAATAACAACATTATGTAAAAGCAAAATATTTGACTATAGCTTTAGTGTATATCATTCTGGGCATTTCTTGAATTGAAAAAAAAAATATTTTTTTCTTGTTCTGCTCATTAAAAAAAAAAAAAAAAAAAAAAAACAAAACAAATAAAAGAATCAACAAAAACAGTACTCCTTGACTCTAACTGCAAATAAGCATGAATGATGTTATGATTATATATTTTTCTCAGAAAAGGAATTTCTAATTTGATGTCCCTTAAAAACTTCCAAATATATTGTGTTCTGTGGGTACTCTGCAAAATCTAATAAATGTGAAGGCCTACCCCCTTAAGTTCTGAAATACTTCCCTTCATCTTCACCATTGTTTACATTTAAACTGATTGCTATTGTATTTCTTACAGAACAAGCATTGCCACTTGCAAACCTTACATAACAAGAACTGTCATATGCAAACTGTTTTGACAGGTAAAAAAAAAAATAGGATAAACATTCCCATAAAAATAATTTCACTCTTAGAAGAATCACAGGATCACTAGAAACAGTATAAACCAAAACCTGTTGCCATAGCTACCCTATGTTATTGTTGTTTGCCGTGGAGTCGGACCCAATTCATAGCAACCCCTCCTTGGGTTTCCAAGGTGGTATCACTACAGAAGTAGATTGCCCAACCTTCCTTCTGAGGAGTGGCTGGTGGGTTTGAACCACCAGGCTTCTGGTTAGCAGTTAAGTGCCTTAGGCACTAAGCTACCAGAGCTCCTAGCTACCCTATGTTGTTGTTGTTGTTGTTGTGTGCCTTGGAGTCAGCCCCGACTCATAGCGACCCCTCCTTGGGTTTCCGAGGCAGTATCACTACGGAAGTAGGATTGCCCAACCTTCCTTCCGAGGAGTGGCTGGTGAGTTTGAACCGCCAGCCTTCTGGTTAGCAGTCAAGTGCTTTAGCCACTATGCTACCAGAGCTACCCTATAGGACAACATAAAACTGTCCCATGGGGTTTCCAAGGCTGTACTCTTTATGAGAGCAGACTGCCATGTCTTCCTCCCATGGAGATGTTGGTGAGTTTGAATCACTGACCTTTCACTTAGCAGCTGAATGTTTAACCATTGTGGAACCAGGGAGCCTCGAAATAGCGTACATAGTGGTTAAGCGAAGAACCTCTAGATCCAAATATCCTATGTTCAACTCCTGACCTCACTACGTATGAAGTGTTATTATACCTGCCTGCCTTTACAAAGTAGAATGAAGGGTGTAATATGTTTTGAAACGTTTAAGGACATCAAAAAACAAATTTTTATGCAAGAAAATTAAATGAGTTAATTTATCTTTGCCTCTAATTTCTCATCTATATAATTGAAATGATAATAATATTTAATTAAGGTTCTTACAAAAATAATGAGTCAATTCATGTAAAGTACTTTGAATAGTAAGTTTCAATAAAATTAACTCAAAATGCTTTCTCTAATACAGTGATACCTATGAAAGCCTGAACTCATCAGGACTGCCTGGTTTTTTTTTTTGAGTCTTTCAAGTTTTCTACCTTTGACATCTTGTTGTTTATTTTAGTGGAAAATATTTGTTTTTCTTCTCTGGCAGGTTTTCACCTGGTTTATATTATAGCAAAACGTTGGGAAGATAAGCCTGGTAATTTTCTTCTGAAAAGTTACAGCCTTGAAAACCCCATGGAGTGCAATTCTACTCGGCACATATGGGGTCTCCATGAGTCAGAATCGACTCAATAGCTAGTAACAATAATGACTACACAATATGGCCCTAGAAGCTTTCCCAAATATTCTACTTATGCTTGACACAGACCAGTTCCATGTGTATCTGAAAAGAAAACTCACAAAGTAGACATTTTCAACACTATGTATTTGTGTTTATATGTGTGTGCATGTGTGTGTATGTCTGTATAGTTGCTTCCATCTCTTTCTTATTTACATACCTAGTCTTTAAAGTTCATACGGAGAATGTTGCCATAAAATAACACAACCTGTTAAGGGTGCAAATTCCTTCTGCAATCTGAGAGCAAATGAGCAAGACACTTTGCTGCTTCTTGGTTCACCTTGATGCTAAGAAGTAAGCAATGCTATCAGCCTAAGTAGTTGGAACCCTGAAACTTACAAATGAAACAATGAAGGCCCAGGGATAGGAAGAAGTTTATTACAAATTATATGCCTAGTAAATAGTCGAGTTAGGAATTGAACTCTTGTCTTATAATTTCAATCACATGATTTCTTACAAACCATGTTACCATTTTATTTCACTGGGAAAAACACAACAATGACTGATACAACCACAGGGCAACAGGATAGACTTTGAAAACATTTATTGATACAGCATGGAAGGGGCTACCTTAATGAAACCAACTGGAATTGAAGGGCTAAAAGTTAATGTAAATGTTGTTAGTAAACCCTTCCTCTCAACCAGTCACAAACTGACAGTATAGAAACTATGAGCATTCAACTAAGAGTATCTTAATTTCCATGGTTTTAAATTCTAGTTTTTACCATTTTCTTATCAGTTTTTTTTTTTTTTTCAGTAGAGCTTATGTTTAAAGGCATAAGTATGACAGGAACAGCAAGTCATAGCAATGTATTAGAATAGAACATAGCAGAAATTATTCAGGATTTGTTTTTCTTTTTGCATATCTCTTATGAGGATGAGTCATTCTCTACATGCTTCCCTCCTCCCCACCTGGCTTCTGGTGAAACATTTAAATTGCAAATAAATGAGCAGTAAGATGGTACAATTCCCAAAGTCCATAACATATGCAAGATGACCTGCTGGACCTCAAAATGATATAGAAATAAATGACTTTTCCTTAAGACTCAAGCATGAGCTTTTATTTTATGACAAAATATAATACTATGTTTTTCCCAAAATATTTGGAGATTTAAATATGAAATCTGAGAAAAGAACTACCCCACTTTGACAATGGTGACCAACCATACCAGTTTGCCTAAGAATGAGGGGTTTTACAAAATTCAGCATTTGCAGTGCTGAAAACCAGGATCGAATCAGACAAACCAAGATAATTAGTCACTCTATTGTTAATCCAAAGACAAATGGCAGTTGTGGCTCCACAATCCCCTCAGAAAATGTCGTTTATCCCCCACATAGCCTAGTCGAGACAGTCTCAAAGGTGCTATGAGATCTCAAGGTGTCTATAGATTATTTTCCATCTTTATAGATCACAATTTTTAAAATTCATTTTATTTTGTTACTGTTGTTGAGAATATGCACAGCAGAACACAAAACAGTTCAACAATTTCTACCTGTAAAATTCACATTTTTTATGTAATCTGTTGACTGTGAATCTATTCATTGATTCTTCAAAGGATCTACCCAAATAAGTAGCTGAAACTACACATGTCTACATATTCTGAGTTTGAAGTAACTCTGAAGCAGATCAGAAAGAAGCCTTAAAACAATTAGAAAAGTTTTATATAGTCTTCTAATACTTTGGGATTCAGCTTTTGCTACAGTAGCAATCGTGATTTCTTTCAGGAAATTTACTTTATTCTTTCTTGAATTACTAGTTGTGGTAGTTAAGGTTATGTACCAACTTGGCTGGGCCTGGTTTTGAGTGGCTGGGCAGCTGGTGGTAGTTATTACCTGTGATGAGCCTAGCAATCAACTCCATGGTGGAATCTACCATGAGCAGCTGAGTAGCTGTTTTAGCAATGTGGTCTGCTTCCTGTATATAAGGAGATGCTTTGGGAAGGGTCTGCAGCTTTTGGCATGCTTGAATCCTCATGTTGCTGAGTTGTTTTTCAACAGCCTGCCATTTCGTCTGCCAATCTTGAGACTCTTAATGGACTTAAATCAATGGCATGCAATGTGGTTTGGTAATATTGGGACTGTGCCTTTTTATTTGTCGACCTTCGGTTTGTCAGCCTCAGCAGCCAGCAGCTAGCTTCCTGAGTGAAGAAAAGCCTCCAGCTTCAATGGGTCAAGAGCAGGAGGCAGAGCTGAAGCCCAAGCTTGAGGGGCCTTCACCTAGCCCCTAGAGCCTGGAACTTTGAACTCAAACTTGTAGTCTCCAAAATTGTAAGAGAATAAATTCCTGCTTATTAAAGCTCTCCACTTGTGCTATTTTCTATTAGAGCAGCATGAAGTAACCAAAATATTAGTCCAGAAAATCCCCTTAAAAAACCTACCATATTCTAATTCTAGAATTCTCTTTCACAGAGAGCAGTAAGAATAGAGAAGTGTAGCTGAGGGAGTAAGTGTGGTATATTGGAGCATGGGGGTGTAGAGATTTTCAGGACCTGAGGTTTTTAAATGCATTGCCAAAGCTGATCCAGCATATTTCCTTTCCAGCATTAATAATTACTTGGCACTAAAGAAATGCTTACTGATAGAGCATTTTATGGTGTGGTGTTTTATTGTCTGTCTTAGAAAATGGTAGCCACCGATAATCTAATAGAGGAGAGAAACTCACTTCATTAATTTATTATAGCCCAGAATCCTACGTAGGATGTTTGCTTACAGGGAATATTCTTTATTTCTGCTAAATCACAGAGCTTGCACAACATAGTATATGATGTAAAGCTTTTGGTTAAATGCCTTCAGATCCTCTTTCCTAAATGATCTACCAAGAATTTAGAGATTAAGCTTTTCCTACCATTTTTATATTTGCTTGGTTTCTCCCAACATATTTTTATTTTACCTTTAAGCAAGTTCACACTATCTATATCAGTCAATTTTGTCTTTATCAACATGAGGTCATGTAGTCAGAGACCTTAGCTTTGACCTGACAGTGCCACTATCATTGTGTGTGTGAGACCTAGGGCACCACACTTAATCACATTAGGCCTTTTGTGTCTTTATTTGTGAGATGATGAGGTTAGAGTAAGGTCCTCTCCAGCTTTAATATTGTATGGTTCATATTAGTATTAAAAGTCAAGGTTAAATAATGCTCTATATAAATATAGAAGAAAATGTCTTTTGGGGTTTTTAAAAAGAGGAATATGTTTAAGTTTTGTAAAATCTAATTAAACAATGAGTTATTTGATTTAGCTTTTGTTTGCCATAGAGCCTATGAAGAGCCTAGGGGCTATTGTGATTTATGCTACAGAAATGCTGATTGCAGTTCATGTACTACTCCTGACAGAAAGGAAACATCTAGAGGATTTCTGTACAAGCTAGGATTCACTCCTAAAAGGCACTTTTGCTTTTAGATAGATTTGTATATTATCCTGTCTGCTCTATTTTGTTAGGGTTTAATTATCTATACTATCAATGGTTTCTTTTCCTAATTAATTGAAAAAAATCTATAATATTTATTTATTTATTCTAAATGCTTCATAGCAATAGCAAAATATGTGAACTACATATTATTGTACATAGTTCATGACAATAGAATCAGAGAAACAGAATGTTAGAGCTGATAGGGGTGATAGAGATCAATTAGTCCCAATTAGTCCAACTCTCTCATTTTATAGATGAGAAAAAACATCCAGCTCATTGTTGGCAAAACAGAGAACCTGGGTCTACCGATTTCTATGTTTTTTGCTTTTTTTTTTCTCTCATTATAATACCAGCAAATCATATAGTTTTCATTCACAGCAATAGATTTTTTTTCTATTTCTTTTCTTTGGAATCATAGTTCATAATAAGAATGAAACCAAGAGAAATAAAGTTTTTAATATTAATTGATTTTATGAAATTTTCATCAGGACACAGTTAAAAAGCCAAATCATTCTATTAGGCCTATGATAAAAAAATTAGATTTCATCTACATTACTCTTTCTACCTATTTATCTGTGTTTTGAGTATGCAAAGGTATTTGACTCTGTGGATCATAACAAATTATGGATAACTTTGAGAAGAATGGGAATTCCAGAATAGTTAATTTTGCTGTCCATAAACTAAGAGGCAACTATTTGAACAGAATAGGGTATATTGTGTGTCGAAAAATCAGGAAAGTTGTGCATCAGTGTTGTATCCTTTCACCATGCTTATTCAATCTCTATGCTGAGCAACTAATCCAAGAAGGTGGACTATATGAAAAATGTGGCATCAGGATTGGAGAAGACTCAACTACCTGTGATATGCAGATGATACAACTTGGCTTGCTGAAAGTGAAGAGAACTTGAAGCACTTACTGATGTAGATGAAAGACTACAGCCTCCAATATGGATTGCACTTCAACACAGAGGAAACAAGCATAATGCCTTGCAAGTTCAACCATATTATGTGGTGTTTTGCAGATCTACATTATTCCTTAGTACTGCACAGCATTCCATTATGTGTATGTACCATTGTTTGGTCATCCACTCTTCCACTATAAATCTTAGAGATAAGTCCCTTGCCAGATATGTAATTATCAGCAAATATGAATTTGTTGCTGTCATTTTTGTTATGTGCTTTTTGGTGGTGTCAATTTCTTTGTTCCATATAATTTTCTATGTTGAGCTCGTTTTGTTTATGAATTATGTTATCACTGCTTTCATTGCTATTGTTTTAGTATTTGCTGAATATATATGCTTGTCCTCTTTTTTGATGTGAAGGTTTATCATTTTTCTTTGAGGTTACCCTGTGTGAGTTATAGTTTTCTTCCCAAGTTCAGAAATGTCCATTCTATCTTACAGTTGTCTTAACTTCCCTACCATCTAGAAGTTGTGTAACAACACAGTTTTTTCTCTCTTTTTGGTTTGTAGCTGTCCTCATTTGTCAATTGATGTCTCTGGTTCCCTGTTTACAACTTTTAGGCTTATTTACTTTGGATACTTCCATAGCTAGGTTGGTTTCTGGGTTATATCATGTGTGTTAATGGTCAGTTGTGGTTGGCTGTTGTTGTTTTTCTGTCCAAAGGACTCCCTTTAACATGTCCTGTAAGATTGGTCTGGTTTTAAAAAATACCCTTAATTTCTGCTTATTTGGAAATGTCTTAATTTCACAAACATATTTGAGGGACAGTTTTGCTGGGTACATAATTCTTGGTTGGAAATTTTTCTTGTTCAGTGTTTTATATATACCATCCTATTGTCTTCTTGCCTGCATGTTTTCTGTTGAGAAATCCTAGCTTAGTCTTATCGGTTGCCCCTTGTAGATAACTTTACGTTTTTCCCATGCTGCTTTCATAATTCTTTTCTTTGTTTTTGGTTTTGGTAAGTTTGATGATGATATGTGTGGGTGATTTTCTTTTGGGGTCTATCCTGTTTGGGCTTTGTAGACTTCCTGAAGGGATGTATTCTCATCTTTCATCATACCAGGAAAATTCTCTTCCAACAAATCTTCAACAATTTTCTCTGTGGTTTTATTTGTGTCTTCCTGTTCTGGAATTCTTATTACATGTATATTATTCCTTTTGATGGTATCCCACATGAACCTTAGGCTTTCTTCATTTTGTTTTGATCTTTTTTTTTGATTTAACAATTTCCAAAGAAGAGTTCAGGTATTTGCCTTCAATCTCACTAATTCTATCTTCCATTGTTTCAGTTCTGCTCCTTTGCTCATTCAATGTCTTATCTATTTCTGAAAATTTAGTATTAATCTTCTGGATTTCTGTGTGTAGATTTTGTATCATTTCTAATTTTCCATTTATTTTGTCATTTTGTTCTTATATTGTCTTTCAAAATTGTTCTAGGGTTTTCTCTGTGTTTTCCTTGATCTGTCGCTCAATTTGTTGAAGATACATAAATATAACTCTTTCGAATTCCTTGCCAGGGAGTTCCAATGCTGCGTCTTCCTCAGAGATGTCTTTTGGGTCTGTATCCTGGTACTTTGTATCTCCTTCTTGATCTTGCTTCTTTGTGTGGACTATGATGCTCTGTTGTCTCTGAGGCATAGTGACATTTTTGTGTTTATATTTAATTAATGATTGTATGTTGGAGTGACTTGCCCATGATTTTTGTTTTCTTTGGTTTGTTTGTATGCTATCTATGCAAGCAGAGTACTGTGCTGTGCTCCTCTATTTGCTAGTGGGCAGCACTTATACACTTAACACCTGTCTCCTTTCCTGTTGTCAGCCTCTCATATGCCCTGCTGACCTTGGCAAACAGAGCTTATTCTTAGGTCCCTGGAATCCAAAGGAGGATGTTCTCACTTTAAAATCCAAAATGGTTGCCACTTGTAAAGATTCAAAATGGCTGTGCCCTCAGTCGCTTTAAATATCCAAAATGGCTGCACCCTCGGTCGCTTTAAATATCCAAAATGGCCACCACTTTTAAACATTCAGCACCCTTGGTCACTTTAAATATCCAATATGGCTGCACTCTTGGTCACTTTAAATGTCCAAAATGGCTGCCACATATAAACAATCAAAATGGCTGCTTCCTCCAGACCACAGAAAGTGGACAGCTCTGGTTTTCTCCCATCTTGCTGTTTCCCTTCCTAGTCATAGGCCACCAGCACAGTCATCCCTGCAGCCCTTGGTGACCAGAGCTGATCATTTTTAGGTCAATTCTCAGGTCCCAACACCACTTGGAACTATTCAGACTGTTGGTCCTGTTGGAGTAGCTGATAGTCCACAGCTCTGACTGTCTCTGAACTCACTGTTTTTGTTCAGGTTTTTAGACTAGTTGGTGCCTAACCCACTTCTGTATAGTTCTTTAAAAGCTCAGGGCTACAGGATTATCTTCTGTATCTCTGTCAATTGGTATCTCTTTTATTTGTTGAATAGGGTCTGTGTTGCTTGTCTGCCTATTCCTCCATCTTAACGGAAGTCCTTAAACTTACTCTTGAATGTAGACTCCACCAAGCATTGATATTTCAGTAAACAATTTTGAAGTTCCATGGATATTTATCTAAAAACCAAAACCAAGACAAACCCACTATCTTTGGGTCGAAACCAACTCATAGTGACCTCTTTTAGAGTGGCTAAAGTGAATGGAAGAAACAATAAAGTAAAAGTAAAAGATTTCAATGGGCAGCTTGAGAAGACAAAGTAAAGTATTATAATGAATGTACAAAGACCTGGAGTTAGGACACCAAAAAAAGAAGAACTCAGTTGGCATTTCTCAAGCAGAAAGAATTGAAAAAATTTAAGCCTCAGTTTGTAGTACTTGGAGGAATCAATAGGCAAAATATTGAATGACACAGAAAGTATCAAAGGAACATGGAAGGAATATGTAGGGATAAGGATAGAGGGGCAAAACAATGAAGGGCCTTGTAAATTTGATGACCAATTAGGTCCGAAATTGGCCAAACCTGGACACTTTGAAAGTAAAAGTGAAGTTATTAATAATTATTCAAGGATTACTACAATAAATTGGGACTATCTCAGGCAAACCAAGACATATGATCACCCTGCTTAAAACACATTTAGATAGCCTCTTAGCTTCTTTATCCTGAAGCTACTGGGAGACCATTTAAGCATCCTAAGAGGGCAGGAGAGTCACATAGACATTCATTTAGAAAGATTGCTTTTGCTCTGCATGGTAGTTAAGTTTGTGTGTCAACTTGGCTGGGGCTAGTTGAGTGGCTGGGCAGCTGGATGTAGTATTCACCATCATGAGACTGGTAATCAACTCCATGATGTAATCTACTGTGATCAGCTGAGTAGTTGCTTTAGGGATGTGGTCTGCTTCTTGTATATAAGGAGAAGCCTTGAGGAATGGTCTCTAGCTTATGGCACGCTACAACACTTCGTGTAGCTGTGTTGTTGTTCAATAGCTTGCCATGCTCTGCCAACCTTGGGACTTTCAACAGACTTGAATTAATGGCCTGTCATGTGGTTTGGTAACATCAGGACTGCACCTTTTTATTTGTCAAACTTGAGCTTGTCAGCCTCAGCAGCTAGCAGCTGAGTGAAGAAAAACCTCCAGCTTCAGTGGGCTGGCAGCAGGAAGCAAAGCTCAAACTCAAGGTTGAGAGGCTTACATCCAGCCCCTAGAGCCTGGTACTTTGAATTTGAATTTAAAGCCTCCAAACTGTTAGAGAATAAACTCCTGTTTGTTCAAGCCATACCATTGGTGACATGTTCTTGTCAGAGTGGCACTAGGTAACCAGAACACTCTCCCATGGATCACTTATGGATTAGAGAAGCAGATATATCCAAAACTTGAAAAAACATGGAAAACATATTGTTGCAATAATTCAGGTAGACAATGAGGTTGCCCCTGGACTAAGAATGAAGTAATGAGGAGGTAAAACATTGACAGATTCTACACATACTTAAGAGGTAAAATTACTAGGATTTGCTGATTGAATGTTTGCAGGACTTGATGGTAAGAAAGGTAGTTGGTAGCATCAAATGCAGCATCTAGGTTCTTCCTTGGGAAATTGATTGGATTAGGGTAGAACATATATCTCCTAGAATCAAAAACCTCAAAGGGACAGCCACTACAGATGTTGCTTATGAGTAATATGCACTGTTTGTTTCATGTATGGGTTTTTCAAGGGCCAGATTAGTTGCTTATTTGTTTTCTTTCAGTCCAGAAAGAAAGCCATGTCCCTTGTGAGGAGGAGAGGAGGAGAAAAAAGTAGTCTGCACTGTTTGGACACCCAACCCACAATCCAGATGGGGGTTGGGCCCAGACTGCCAGTATGGCAGGGAAAATGACACCCAAGGATGACACAGTACGTTTTTCCAAAGTGTTAAACCCTTAATGATCTTTGGGCTATCATGATGAACAGCTGAGGTCATAGCTGAGACAGAAAAGACAAAGGGAAAAACTAAAGAGTGGGCTCCAGAGCCCATAAAAAGTAACAAAACATGCAGGAGGAGCAGAGTGAGTGTATGTGGTCACAGGCTGATTTCTAGAAAATCAGAGAAGCAGCACTGAAGTCCATATGATTAAAAGGAACATATACACTCCCCAGGCATGGACAAAGGAGAGTTCAGGTAATCAGAATGAGAGCTCCAACAAGGTGTACTGAAATCCCTATGAGGAAACCCAAGGTTTTTCCTTTTTGTCACCTCTTTCTCTCTTAAAAACACCTGATAATAAAGATGTGCAGGAAGGGATAACAAGCTTCAAGAAATCATAACAATAAGAAAGAATTAAAGGTCAAAATGAGGATGGTGATCAACCACAGATGATCATTCTGAGCCTCCACTGAGGTTGAAACAGTCCATAGGGTTAACCTACAGGAGCAGAAGAAATGTGGAGGAAGCCAAGTTGGAACTTCAGGACTTGGCAGAGTAAGATGGAAGCCATCAGGAAGGGAAATTAATTAGCATTAATCTCAAACTCAGGTGCCTGGTGGCACAGTGGTTAAGCACTCAACTGGTAACTGAAAAGCTAGTGGTTCAAAACCACCAGCCATTCTGTGGGAGAAAGATGTGGCAGTCTGTTTCCCTAAAGATTACAGCCTTGGAGACCCTGTGGGACAATTCTACTCTGTCCTTTAGAGTCACTTTGATTTGGAAATGACATGCCAGCAAGTGTTTTTTTTTTCCCCCACCGTGAGCTCAGAGTAGGTAACAGGATGCCACAATCCAGTTACTCCAGTACAATGCCCTGGAACAAAATTTGGAAGTTCAAGGATATTATCTAGGTAATCAATGCCACACACCAAAAACAAGATACCAGCTCCTTGCATTACTCCTTCATGTTTGTTCTCCAGCCCATCCTTAATCTCAAGAGCAGGAAAACTGGATTTGGGCTACCCTTTTCTCAATATCTCCATCTATTTTGGGTTCATGCTATATAAAGGGGACGTGGGCAGTGCTACCAGCATCCAGCCTTTCCAAAATTTTCATTTACACACACGTACATGCCCACACACATAGGCACACATACACACACACACACACACTCTGAGATCTGGTGGTATAATGAGTAAGGCAGTTGTCTACTAACCACAGGGTCAGTGTTCAAACCCACCAACTGCTCCATGGAAGAAAGATGGGGCAATCTACTTCCACAAAGATTTACAGCCTTGGAAACCCAGTGGCTGTCACTATGAGTCAGAATCGACTTGATGGCATTGAGCTTGGTTTGTTTTTTTTTTTTGGTTTTATCCCGACTCATGGTGTCCTCATGTGTTAGAGAGCAGAATTGTTCTATTGGGTTTTCTTGGTTATAATCTTTATGGAAGGAGATCACAAGGTCTCTCTTTTGAGTAACCCCTGCTGAGTGGGTTTGAACCACCAACCTTTAAATTAGCAACCTATTGCAGACCACTTGTACTATGCATATACATTAATATATATGTGTTATATATTTCACATTCAAGTATGTATGTATATATGTATTGCATATTCCTATATATAAACTATTTGAGCTGTGTAAATTAGCAACCCAACTCTGATGTTTCCCCTCTCGCTTTATTTTATTTTCATAGCAATTATTATCATATAATAATTGATATATAATAGATTTGATATAATATTTTTATTTATTTATTACCTGTCTTCCCTCACTGGAATAATGTTCCACAGAGGATGGGACTTTACCATATTTTATTTACAACTGTACACTCATTACCTTGAACATTGTCTGGTACATAATAAGTGATCAATTTATTTGTCGAATGAATTAAAGATTGCATGAAAGTATGCCATCTCCAATATATAAGATCATAAATTCATTAGCATAGATGCTGTTCTCAGGCTGAACATCAGTTAAAGGAAAGATTGATAGCACTCTCTTCTATAAATAACAAACTTGGCACATGACAGATAAAGAATGTTATCAAAGTTCCTGAGATCTACATTTTTAATCCCATGGAAAATTCAGCTACTATAATCACTTTTTCTTTGCATTTTATTCCTCTTTCATCAACTAGCCATTGCTAGAAGCATCAACCGATGGCATTTTTGGATGGCTACTGTGAAGTATAAAGAAAAAACTAATGCCAGCTGTGAGGATTTTATTTGCCTTCTACAAGATACAATTAGTGAGGCCTCATAAAGTCATAGTTAATAAGTTGCCTGCTTTGCCTTGAGGCATTTTCTGTAGCTCATGATAGTATTTATTTCAGAAAGCATGGAAGTTGATACTCACACAAATATATTTTGGCACATTAAGGGTCAAGCACAAATGATGTGAAAAGACCTTGCTTGTCTTTAGGAAACTTAAAACCTTCAAAGCCAGGAAAGCAATAAATGATTAGTGCATGCCTTTCATCAGATACAAAATATGCAATAATGAATCTCTAATGGCAAATACCTCCACAGGTTTAATTGTAAACATCTTATATCAGTTGCAAATTGTGATATCCAGTAAGATTTTTAACATTATGATGTGGTCTCCTTCATAGATGTTTTGGTTCTGATGAAACAGTAATAGCCATAATGAAGACAAATTATTAGTAAATTCATGAACTACATAACATTTCTGTGGTAGAAATTTTTTCATGTCTTAAATTTTGATTACAGATGCCAAAATTTACAGATTAAAGTTTGATTGAAGATAACATTAAATGCTAATATAAGATATTCAACACAATTTGGAGAAAATCAAGTTATCTCTTTACTCAAGGTCTCTAAGGATGCCATCAAAAGCATTTTTCTTAAAACCCAATAAAGAAGGTTTCATTAAAAAATGGCAAACATAGTGATAATTTATTAGTTCTTTAATCTTTTCCTCTAATGTCAACATCATCTGTGATCATATCTTCATGTGATATATGATCAGGAAATATTTGTAAAATAGATGCATGTACAAGGAAGATAATACTTATGAACCATCAATTAGGCATGTCTTTCAGACCATTTTCAAGCTTATTGATTTGAATAAGCAGAGAAATAAGAAAGAAGTGAACCTCATCTTTGAAAACTGTGTTCTTCATACTTGGTTCTAGTGTGCATGGTGTGGGAGAACAATGGAATGAAAGATCCAGAGTGAATGGAAAGTTCTGATTGAAGCAGTGTTAGATTATTCCACTCATGAAAAATAGGAACCTCTGCTTGAAACAACAGTAAAGGCATTCACCACCAACATTATCATTATCATTATCATCATTATGACAGATAATGAATATTGAGCAATTTACAATGTGCTTTCTGTATATTACCTCATTTACTCTTTACAACCTTCCTCTGAGATAGGAATATTGCATATTACTAGCTCATTTTACAGATGAGAAAATTGAAAGTTAATAAGTGTTTGGTCAATGTCACAGAACTAATAGAATGACACAGTAAGGATGTGAACTTGACAATTGGGTCCAGAGTTCATGCTCTTAAGCACACTACTCTATTATTTCGAGAAGACATCCAATTGTTTACAAAGACAAATTTAACCTTTTAACCCAGGAAATGATATAATAGTGGAAAACTGAAGCATCATCAGATATTGCAATATATGAACTAAAATGCCATTTCAAACTTCGGCATATACTGTCATTGTATCCTGAATAGTAGATGGCATTCCTCCATTGAGTTATAGTAACAGCTCTGGTGGCATAGTGCCTAAGGCATTTGACTGCTAACCAGAAGGCTGGTGGTTCAAACCCACCAGCCACTCCTCAGAAGGAAGATTGGACAATCTACTTCTGTAGTGATGCTGCCTTGAAAACCCAAGGAGAGGTTGCTATGAGTTGGATTCAACTCTATGGCAGTGAGTTTGGTGTTTTTTTGGTACTTAATATAAGCCAAGAATTAGCTTGTCTAACTCTTGAAGCAACTCAAAGAATTATGTAGTTGATTGACAGATGAAAACTAGCTCTGAAAAACACTAAATAACTTGTTCATCACCAATAGTTTGGAGTCACTTTGGATTTAGGTCATCTGACTCCAAATCTTTGCTTATAATCACTCTTCCAGTGGTTCTCCATCCTGGATGCACATTAGAAACATCTGTGGAACCATTAATAAACACCAGTGCATGGGCTCCACTTCTAGAGATTCTAACTTAATTGGTCTTGGGTGGGTCCTGGTAATAGCTAGTATATAAAAGCTCCCAGGTGAATCTAATGTGCACCCAGAGCAAAGAATCACTATAATTTTTTTTTAGTGTTGGTCCTTCTCTTAAAGTTATTTTTGGCCCCAAGCCACTAAAACACAGCAAACTGGGTTATTCTTTCTAGGTCAGAGTAAGATATGAACAGGAAACTTAAGTGATTAGGAAACTTCTTTGCTTTCTTATATGGGTTTTAACATACAAGACATGGACGTTTGATGCAAAACATATTTCTTAACCCAGTCACAAATTAATAAGTGGTTCTGAGTAGGCTGTCAAAATTTAAAATTCATATTTTCCTGATCTTTCTGACAGATAAAGTTTCCATAATACCATCCATTTATTTGCCCTTTTACTGTATTTTTAGCTGTAGTACACTTGACTCACAGGTTTTTTTTTTTTTTTAACTAGTGTAGCTCTCTGCCACCAGTCTCTCAGTTTGTCATCCTATGGTGGGAGGCATGTTGCTGTGATGCTGGAAGCTTTACCATCTGTATTTCAAATACCAGCAAGGTCATCAATGGTGAATAGGTTTCATGGGAGCTTCCAAACTAAGACAAACTAGGAAGATCGACCTTTGGGTCTACTTATGGATAGCAGTAGAAATGCTATACTGCTAGAAGATGAGCCTCTGAGGTTGAAAGGCACACAAAATATGACTGGGGATGAGCAGCTTCCTTAAAGTACAGTCAATCTTAATGACAAGAAGGGATTAAGTTTTCGAGACCTTCATTTGCTGATGTACCACAACTGAAAATGAGAAGAAACAACTGCAAACATCCACTAGTTATCAGAATGTGAAATGTATGAAATGTGAATCAAGGAAAATTAGAAGTCATCAAAAATTAAATGGAACACATAAAGATCGATATCCTAGACATTAGTGAGCTGAAATGGACTAGTATTGCCCATTCTGAATTAGACAACCATATGGTCTACTATGCCAGGAATTACAAATTGAAAAAAACTGATATCACATTCATCAACAAAAAGAACATTTCAAGATCTAACCTGAAGTACAACACTACTGATAGTAAGGTATAATATAATACTAATAGTACTGATAGGATAATATCCATACTGGTACAAAGAAGATCAATTAATACAACTATTATCCACATTTATGCATCAACCCCTAACAACAAATATGAAGAATTTAAAGACTTTTACCACTTTCTGCAGTCCAAAATTGATTAAATATGCAATTAAGATGTATTGATAATTACTGGTGATTGGAATGGGAAAGGTGGAAATGAAGAAGAAGGATGAGTAGTTGGAAAATATAGTCTTAGTGAAAGAAACAACACAGGGGAACTCATGATATAATTTTGCAAGACTATCTGTGTGTGGATGGCAAGACTTCATTTCACATATTCTGGACATGTTGTCAGGAGGGACCAGTAAACTAGATAAACCAAAAACCAAGCTCATTGTCATCAAGTTGGTTCTGACTAATAGCAAGCAACCCTTCCTTGGGTTTCTGAGGCACTATCTCTATGGAAGTAGATTGCCCACTCTTCGTTCTGAGGAGTGACTGGTATGTTTGAACCACCAGTTTTCTGATTAAGCAGTCAAAGGCCTAAGGCACTACGCCATCATTAAACTAGATAGTCAACAACAACAACAACAAAAGAGATAAAAAATGGGATGGATTGACTCAGTGGCTACAAAAATGATTTCGGACATTGAACTGATTATGAGGATGACATAGGACCATGCAGTGTTTTGTTCTATTACAATAGAGTTACTATGTTTAGGAACCAACTCAACTGCACCTGACAATGAAAGTGTAGCTGTGTTTGACAAAAGGGAAACAATATCACCTGAATTGTGCCATGTTTTATTTGTTTAGATAAAATATCTTATTAGGTTATAGCTGAAGATAAATATTTGCTGTTTCTGTTGGCGGCCATTGAACAGGCTCTAACTCATAGTGACCCTATGTACAACAGAACAAAGTACTGCCTGGTCTTGCACCATCCTCACAATTCCTACTCTGCTCCAGCCCATTGTTTCACCCACTGTGTCAATCCATCTCATTGCAGGTCTTCCCTTTTTCACTGACCCTCTGCTTTACCAAGCATGATATCCTTCTACAGGGACTGTCCTTTCAGTCAACATGACCAAAGTAGATGGTATGAAATCTGTCTATTCTCATTTCTAAGGAACATTCTGGCTACACTTCTTTCAGGACAGATTTGTTCGTTTTTCTGGCAGTCCATGGTATTTCCTATTTTCTTTTTCAACACAATTCAAAGGCATCAATTCTTTTCTTTAGTCTTCCTCGCTCATTGTCCAACTTCCACATGTGTTTGAGGCAACTGGAAATACCATGGCTTGGGTTAGGCTCATTTAGTCTTCAAAGTGACATCTTTGCTCCTTAATACTTTAAAGAGGTCCCTTTCAGCAGATTTTCCCAATGCAATACAGTTTAATTCTTGACTGCTGCTTCTATGAGTTTTGATTGTGAATCCAAGTAAAATGAAATCTTTGACAATTTCATTCTTTTCTCCATTTATCTTCATGTTACTTATTGATCTACCTGTAAGGATTTTTGTTTTCTTTGTGTTGAGGTGTGATAATTACTGAATGCTGTAATCTTTGATCTTCATCAGTAAATGGTTCAGGTTATCTTCACTTTCAGCAATCAAGGTGTGTCATCTGCATATCACAGCTTGTTAATGATTCATCCTCTAATCCTGATTCTCCATTCTTCTTCATGTAGTCCAGCTACTTGGATTATTTGCTCAGCACACAGAGTGAATAAGTAAAGTGAAAGGATACAATCCTGACGCACAACCTTCCTGATTTTAACCCATGCATCATCCCCTTGTTTTATTCAAATGACAGCCTCTTGGTCTATGTACAGGTCTTCATGAGCACAATCAAGTGTTTTAGAATTCCGAATCTTTGCAATGCTGTACATAATTTGTTGTGACCCACACAATCAAATGCCATTGCATGGTCAATAAAACTCAGGAAAACTTCTTTGCGGTATTCTTTCTTTCAGCCAAGATCCATCTGACATCAGTAATTATACCCCTCATTCCACATCCTCTTCTGAATCCAGTTTGAATTTCTGGAAGTTTCCTGGCAATATACTATTAAATATTTGTTGACTCTTGCAAAAAGGGCAAGGAGGCCACATGTTCTGACCTCCTCTAATTCCACAAGAGGAAGACAGAATCACCATCAATAGCCCAAGGCCTATTCCTGCGAGGCCAGACATGCTGCCTCCCTCCAGCCCTTTCTCCAACTGTTCCTCCCAAAGCACCTACCACCTCTCTCCTGGGTTCCATAATTAGCTGCAGTGGCCATGCAGAACTCACAGATTATGGGGTTTATTAGGGAAGCACCAGGCTACAATTTAAGTTCAGAAAAAAATGCTCAGTCTCTCTCCCAGACTACTGTCTCTCAGCCAAGTCTCTCACAGTCTCTCCCCCAGCAGTTCATGTCCCTCGGTGTCTCAGCAATGTGTGTCTCTTGCATCTCTTTCCCAGCAGCATGTGTCTCTTTCAGGAGCACGTGTCTCTTTTGGCAGTGTGTGTCTCTTTCTGAAGCACATCTTCTTCAACCAGCAGTCAGAGTGAGTTCTGCCTCTTGGAGGCCTCCTTTTGAACCCAGCAGAGTGGTCAAACTACCCAATCATAGCATCAGAACTCTAAGCACCTGAGAGAGAGTGGGAACCTCCCGGAACATTGTTCTGTGCCACTCCCAACAGAAATACTCCAGGTGGACAACTTTAGCAATCAGGAGCTCCTCAGTTGCTCATAGCAAATCCCACGTTGGAGTTTACGAAGACTTATGGGTAGAAAAGCTATACTAAATAATTTACTACACCACAACTCTATATAAATGCCTTTTCTTTCTATGATTTATATTTATCCATTTCTAAAAAAAAGGAGGATAAAGTGAAATATTGAACTAAAGGGCAAATCCAAACAAGAATGAAAAAGTTATCTTAAAGTTGAAAAACTTATCTCTAAGATTTGAAGTTTCTGGCTGTTGTGTGTAAGTGTGTGTCAATTTGGCTGGATCATGGTTCTCAGCAGGTTGATAGTTCCATAGTGATATAGCTCAGCAGTTATATACTGATATAATTTGACAATTATGTAAAAATACAATCATCCCCTGTGATCTGATGTGATCAGCCAATCAGGTGTAAGAAGTGTTTCCTCAAGGGTGTGCCCTGCATCTGACATATATATGGACATTCTGTCAAACCTTGCTTGCTTGCCTGGATGCTGCATCTAGCTCATCATCATCTGACCTCAGTTGGGATTCATCAGCCTCTGCATGTTGTGTGCCATATGCCTGCCTTCTTACCTGTTGGTCTTCAGATTTGTCAGCCTTTGCAGCACATGAGCCAGCAGGCTGCCATTTGATTTTGGATTTTTCAGCCCCTGCAGCTATGTGAGCCTGTCTGCTTCCATAAAGATTTACCACCTTGGAAACCCTGTGGGGCATTCCTGCTGTGCCCCATGGGGTTTCTATGAGTTGTAATCAACTAGATGGCAGTGGATTCTTTTTGTTTTGTTTACAGCTGCATAAATCAGGAGAAGCTTGCAGTCTAATGCCTGAACCACAGACTCAGAACTGGCTAGCCTCTGTAACTGTATGAAATTTTTCCTTGAGAAAATTTTTCTCTTTCTCACTACGTGTGTGTCTATGTGTGTGTATAGCTAGAGAGAGAGAGAGATAAGCTAAAGTGAATGGGAGAAATGATGAAATAAAAGATCTGAATAGAAGATTTCAAAGGGCAACTCAAGAAGACAAAGATTTATAATGAAATATGCAGTATTATAATGAAGTATGAAAAGTCTGGAATTAGAAAAACAAAAAGGAAGAACATGCTTTGCATTTCTCAGGCTGAAAAGACTGAAGAAAAATTCAAGCCTCAAATTGCAACACTGAAAAATTATGGAAGAAATATTGAATGATACAAGAAGCATCAAAATAAGATGGAAGGAATACATAGAGTCACTGTACCAAAAGGAATTGGTTGATATTCAACCATTTTAGGAGATAGCATATGATCAAGAACCAATGGATCTTGATGGAAGAAGTCCAAGATGCACTGAAGGAATTTGGGAAAAGTAAGATTCCAGGAATTGACGGAATACCCATAGAGATGTTTCAACAGATGGATGCAATGCTGGAGGCACTCACTCTTTTTTGCCAAGAAATTCGGATGACAGCTACCAGGCTAACTGACTGGGAGAGATTCATATTTGTACCCATTCCAAAGAAAGGTGAGCCTCAGAAACCCAAGGAGGGGTCGCTATGAGTCAGGTTTGACTCGACGACACATAACAACAACAACAACAACAAACTGTGCTTATAAGGAACCTATGTATAGACCAAGAGGGTGTCATTTGAACAGAACGAGAGGTTAATGAATGGTATAAAATCATAAAGTCTGTGTGTCAGGGTTGCATCTTTTCACCATACTTATTTAATCTGTGTGCTGAGCAAATAATCTGAGAAGATGGACTATATGAAGAAGAATGTGACATCAGGATTGGAGGATGACTCATTAACGACCTGTGATACACAGGTAACCCAACCTTGCTTGCTGAAAGTGAAGATGACTTGAAGCACTTACTGATAAAAATCAAGGACTACAGTCTTCAGTATGAATTACACCTCAGCATAAAGAAAATAAGAATTCTCACAATAAGCAACATCACAATAAACAGAGAAAAGATTGAAGTTGTCAGGGATTTCATTTTACTTTAATCTACAATCCACATCCATGGAAGCAACAATCAAGAAATCAGACATCATTTTGCATGGGAAAATCAGCTGCAAAAGAACTCTTTAAAATGTTAAGAAGCAAGGATGTCACTTTAAAGACAAAGGTGTGCCTAACCTAAGCCATGGTATTTTTAATCACCTCATGTCCATGTGAAAGCTGGACAATGAATAAGGAGGACTAAAGAAGAGTTTATGCCTTTGAATTGTGGTGTTGGCAAAGAATACTGGAAATACCAAGGACTGCCAGAAGAACAAACAAATCTATCCTGGAAGCAGTACAACTAGGTTTCTACTTAAATGTGAGAATGGTCAGACTTCATCTCACCTACTTTGGTCATGTTTTCAGTAGGTACCAGTCCCTGGAGAAAGATATCATGCTTGGCAAAGTAGAGGGTCAGTGAAAAAGGGAAGACTCTCAATGAGATGGATTGACACAGTGGGTGTGACAATGGGGTGAAGCATAGCAGGACCCAGGCATTGTTTTGTTCTGTTATACATAGGGTCACTATGAGTCAGAGCTGGCACTACAGCACTGGCTTTGCTTCTCTAGACAACATAGCCGAAGACACTGGATCACCCTACATTAGGCATTTCTTAAATTGGAAGTGCATATCTGGACAGTTTTTCTTTGACCAGAAAGGAATAATTAGAAGTAACAAGCACAGGCTATGACACCTTTATTTCAACAAATGACC
Source organism: Orycteropus afer afer (assembly GCF_000298275.1). Classification (NCBI taxonomy): domain Eukaryota; kingdom Metazoa; phylum Chordata; class Mammalia; order Tubulidentata; family Orycteropodidae; genus Orycteropus; species Orycteropus afer. Next base: position 401,388 of record NW_006921990.1, read on the forward strand.
CATCAGTAGCCTTTTTGCTAGAAGAGTTGATAATGATTACAGAGGCTGTCAAACAGCAGTGGGCATTGTGTCAAGAGACAAATCCATGCTAAAAGGCTTAGTGCTTTGAATATCTTTGAAATGTTGACCAACAATTCAGGAATTACTGTGTAATGGGGCCCAGGGAAACAAGGTAGTCTGAAACTGCAATTTAAAATTTATTTTTACTACCAACATGAATTTTTAAACCCTCCTTCTCAGTTATAGAATTAGACTTTGAGCTGTAATCAAACATGATTTCTTCATGGAGTAAAAACTTTGATTTCCAACTGTCTATTATCTTTTACTATGTCTATTTCAGTTTTATCTACATATAATATAGATGGTTTTGACAGGAGAACAAAACAGCATGCTGTAGTGGAAAGAGTACTAGATATGAACCTAGACCTCAGTGACTGTGGTTTTGAATCTCTCCTTATTTGTTGTAAACTATGAGCAAGTCAACACATCTTCATCTTAATATCTTCATCTGTATATGACTCCTTCAACCTGGCTTGTAGGGTTGACACAGGATTGTGATATATGTGAAACCATTTTGAAACCCACTAATTGCTTTACAAATGTGGATAATTGTAAGTAAGATTGTCAAAATAATCAAGGAACAAAGAAATTAAATTTAAAGAGTGCATTTGAGCAATTAATCTGTATCCATACAGGGAGACTTATCTCTTCTGAAAAACAAAACAAACACCAGGGGCTTGTTTTAAGCCATGTCAGGTATTTAAATTGTATCCTTCCAAAATATGTGTTGATTTGGCTAGGCTATGATTCTCAGTGTTTTGGCAGTTATATAATGATGTGATTTGGCAGTTACATAATAATGTTATCACCTTCATAGTGTCATCTGATGTGATCAACCAATCGGGTGTAAAGAGATTAGGGTGGGATGCAACACCCTTACTTGGGTCACAGGCCCAATCTCATACAGGGAGTATTTCCCTGAGTTGTAGCCTGCATCACATTTTAACTTACAAGAGATAAAAGGAGAAGGGAACAGTGAAGGGACCTCAGTACCACCAAGAAAGAAAATCCATGAGTGGAGCATGTCTGTTGGACCCACTGTGCTAAGAACCTCCTAGATCTAGGGGAAGATTGATACCAAGACATATGGAGATCTCCAAGGGACTCTAAACCCACAGATGTTGAAAGGAGATAAGGACCTTTCCTCAGAACCAACAGAAAGAGAAAGCCTTTCCCTAGAGCTGCTACCCTGGCTTCAGACTTCTAGTCTCCTAAACTGAGAAACTAAATAGCAACCCCTCCTTGGGTTTCTGAGGCAGTTATCACTACAGAAGTAGATTTTTCAACCTTCCTTCTTAGGAGTGGCTGGTGGGTTTGAACCACCAGCCTTTTGGTTAGCAGTCAAATACCTTAGGGACCATGCCGCCAGAGCTTCCAATTTGTATATAGAGGTAGAATGAGAAGGAATAGCCAGCCACGCTTTAGTTCTCTGCTACCAAGGAGACATAGCCCATTAAAATATCAAACTATATTACTGTGAAACCCATATGTTCTTACTTGTAACATTTTCATCTTACAAGGGGTTTAAAAAAGAGAGAGAGAGAGAGAGAGACTGAGCCTAAAGCAATAGTCTCTCCTTATAACACATCTCCATTCATCTCATTTTTTCATTTCTCAGAACACAAGAAACATTTATAAGATATTGTCACTGTACTTGTATCCAAGCCAAATGAAAAAAATGTAGCTATCTCCTGCCTCTCAAACTACACCTAGCTCTTTTGAAAGCAGGGACAGCAGAAGAAAATGAGTAGGAAAATCTGGAGTCATCTTTGCTCAATCACATCTGTTTCTCTGCCCCTGCCTCCAGCATCTCCATTAACATTTTTCTCCCAGCATCTGTACAGTTCTAAAAGTGTTGTATGATTTCTTGTTTGTTCTTTCAAATGCCATTATTATTCTTTTGCCCATCTCTTCTTTGGGGACTAAGAGTGAGACTTCTGTTTCCTCATAACTCAGGCAATAGTCAATGCAGTTCTCAACTCAGTATATGCTCTAAGGGTAGTATTGACACAGGATAAATCCCTCCCAGCAGCCTAATCTGAATGCCAGAAAGCTGGCAGGTGACAGGAAGAACTGTACAATCATTGTTTCCCTTTGTCCCTTAGGCATATATCCATTGTCCCCACCCTCCAGCCAAGGTGGACAATGTATTGTTTCCCAAATTTGACTACACAACCAACCAGGTTTCCCTTTGTCCCATAGACAGATATCCATTGCAACTACCCTCCAGCCAAGGTGGACAATGCATTGCTTCCCAAACTTGATACAGGCTTTCTCACACCACACTTCAATTATACTGCCCTGATGACCCATAATGCCCAGCTGCTATTCTTACTTTTGAAATTTTGACTATCTTTCAAAGATCCCTCAAATACCACAACCTTGAGGTTTTTGCATTTGTTGCAAAATTTTAGGCAGCTTTTTCCCTTATTATCTCTAAAACTATTTATTTATAATATTCTTTAAAACAATTCTTGGCGATCTACTTCCACAAAATCATCCATTCAAAATCCTATGGAGCACATTTCTACTCTGACACACATAGAGTGGTCATAGGTCAGAATGATTCAGTGGCAATTGGTTTGGATTTTGCTTTGTTTTGTTGATTCTGTGAATTAGCACATTTTTCTTTACATATGTTCATTTACTTATTTCCTCTATTGTTTGGACTCTCTGATAAAACATACTAGCTATATAAACTTGAACAAAATAATTAACCCCTCTACGCCTATTTCCTCACTCATTAAATGATTATTAAAATAGTACACCTAATTCATAAAGTGGTTTTTTCTTTTATTTATTTATTTATTTTTATTATTATTGTGATTTGGGTGAAGATTTACAGAGCAAATTCACTTTCCATATAGCAGTTTACATATACTTTGTCTCATGACATTGACCACAGTTTACCACAATGCAGCATCTCCCCTCCTACTTCCTCCCCAGGGTTACCTCTTCCCAGTGTCCATCCCTCCATGGACTCCTGCCCCCTAA
>NW_006921990.1:407806-410212 GCF_000298275.1 Orycteropus afer afer
GGAACTCCCTAATTCATAAAGTGGTTTTAAGGATTAAAACAAGTAATGTGTGTGCAAAATTTAGAGCAGTGTTTACAACATAGAAAATACTGTGATAGTTGTCATTACTACATCTGTCATATGTTTTAAATATTTGTATAAGCATGTCTGTGTTATCCAAGAAAAACTTATGTTATGCTTCCTTAAATTACCAGTGCCTAACCTACTTTCTGATAATAGGTTTTTTGTTTGTTTGTTTGTTTTAAAATAAGAAAAAGAAAACCGCTCTGCCATTGTTTCAAGGAGCTCTGGTGGTGCTGTGCCTTAGCCATTTGACTGTTAACCAGAAAGTTGGTGATTCAAAGCCACCAGCCACTGCATGGAAGGATGATGGGGCAATTTACATCTGTGAAACTCACCACCTTGGAAACTGAATGGGGGTCATTATGAGTCCAAATTTACTCGATGGCAGTGGGTTTGGTTTTTTGGTTTTTGTCTATGTTTTGGTTTAGCACAATGGCTATGACTTTGAGTTCAAACATGGCAATGACTATGAAGATGGCACAGGACCAGGCAGCATTTCATTCTGTTGTACATAGGGTCACTATGAATTGGGACAAATTCAAGGATACTTAAAAACACCACCACCCATTATTGTAATTGTCTATAAATAACTTTGCCTAAAACTATGTCAACCTTCCCTGAGTTTAATGAATTTTTAAGCAGCCCAACTTTTTGGTGAGGAATATATCTTTACAAAACTTCAAAATATCCTCAAGTACATGACAGAATATTTAATTTTATATTCATTCACTTGCTTAGCTGTGTTATTAAATGCAAATCCCAGGTAAAGGGTCTTAATTTATGTCTTGGTGTTTTATTTATGTGGTCTATAAAAATGTAAATGGTTCAAATATCTAGGCAAAATATTAATATGTAATTCTGGAAAACTAAATGACCCAGTGATTCAGTAATAATGTTTATATGTATTAAGATACTCTCAGTGTCTACAAGAGTTTACCTTAAACAGTTTCAGAGGCATTTTCAGACAAAATAAATAATACTAAATCCACTATCTATTGACATGTAACCTTTGTTTAAAAATTTAATCTGGAGACAAGGAGAGTAGATGAACCCCTGAAACTATTACCTTAAGATAATCTTTAAACTTTAAAGCACAAATATCCCCTGAAGTCTTCTTCATCCCAAACAGTAGTTTTGCTTAACTAGTAAAGAATATCTGCCCTGCATATTGTGCTCTTTTAACATTTATAAAAAATAAATAACAAAATTCACTTCCATTTAGTCAATTCTGACTCATAATTACCCCCATTGGGTTTCCAAGGTGATAAATCTTCATGGAAGTAAATTGCCCCATCTTCCTTCCATGGAGCAGCTGGTAGCTTTGAATCACCAACCTTCCAGTTTGCAGTCAAATGCTTTAAGCAACTCAAAAGAGTAGACAGGAAACTTAAGGAACAGTTAAATTTACGTTACTGAAGGAGGAACAACTCCATTTGGAGGGTGAGAATAGTTGTATAACTTGAATATAATCAATGTCACTGAATTGTCCATGTGGAAAGTGTTAAATTGTATCTTCTGTTGTGTGTATTCTCAACAACAGTGAAATAAAATAAATTGTACAAAAGAAATTTTAAAAAAAAGATTGTCTTAAATTTACACATATCCTATTGTGAACTCATCCTTTAGTCAAATGGCATGGCCTTACATCTTTGAATAACCATTTCCAGTTGTTGCTATCATTAGTACCATAGAGTTAGCCCAACCTATGGCAACTCCACAGAGAGCTGAATGAAACACTGCCTGAGCCTGCACCATTCCCATGATCAGTTGCACAGCAGACCATTTTGAGCCATAGGGTTTTCACTGGGTGATTTTTAGAAGCAGATCACCAGGCCTTTCTTCCTTATCTATCTTAGTCTGCTGAAACCTGTTTAGCATCATGGCAACACATAAATCTCCATGCTAAATAGCTGATAGTTGTACATAAGGTGCCTTGGCCAGAATTTGAACCTAGAACTCCTGCATGGAAGGCAAGTATGCTGCCATTGAACTACCAATGCCTCATTGTCTACATTTAGAACCAGAAACATTTCTCTCAAAAGATATTTAAAAATAAAGCTGAATGCAAAATATATTGGGAAAATTCATCTAAATTCGTGTGATATTTGCAGACTGAAATGAATTTTAGACATGGCCTGATTACTGTTAGACTGGACCTGATTTCTTTCAGGCAATGGGTATGAAGATTAAGGATTATTTTCACAATTAACTGAAATCTGTCTAATAAACTCAAATTTTAAGAAGGTAAGCTACAACTTCACAAGCAGGCCTGCAATTCTTGGTAGAAGAATGAAATGTGATGAGGTTTATTGTATAATAATTACAGAATATAAACAACAGCAC
>NW_006921990.1:410642-412136 GCF_000298275.1 Orycteropus afer afer
AAATGATTTGAGTGGAATCTGGTGAACCAACATGGAATGGAAATGATGGTTTTTGGTGGAGAGATTATTCATTAATGATAATCATGTGTGTGTCCATGTGTGTGTCTATATGTGTTCCAGGTTTCTCTACTTATGAAATACTACTTTGCTGGTCACTGGCACTGATACAGTTCCTACTTAAATCCAAGAATTTAAGCATAAAATTGTAAAAGAGAAAAATAATTGGAACTATGGTGTATCATATTACATCAAAAATAATATTGAGACTACATATATAAAATCCGTGCTCCTCAGATAATTTTTCATCATTATTTATTTTAATTTTGGTGAAAATGTGTACAGCAGAATATGCACACATTCAACCATTTCTATATATACAATCCAATAGTATTGAATACATTCACCTCGTGTCACAATTCTCACTATCCCTACCCATATTCTTTTGCCACCATTAGCTTAGACTCACTACCTGCTAAATCTCATCTATATTTTAAAATTAAAAATTGTCAATTTTACCTTCTAAAGATAATTTTTTAAAAGAGAGCAATGCTCATGGTGAATATCTTTATTGACAACCTCAATCTTTTCTCCATTTTACATGCTGCTGCTTATTGGTCCAGCTGTGAGGATTCTTCTTTTCTTTATACTGAGGTATAATCCATACTGAAGGCTGTAACCTTTGATCTTCATCAATAAGTGCTTCAAATCATCTTTGCTTTCAGCAAGAAAGATTCTGCTTTCTGCATATTTCATATTATTAGTGAGTTTTCCTCTAATCCTGGTGCTACGTTCTTTATATGGTCCAACTCTGAGATTATTTGCTCAGCATACAGATTGAATAAGTATAGTGAAAGATTAAAACACTTTCCTGATTTTAAAACCTGCAGTATTCCTTTGTTCTGTTTGAACAACTGCCTCTTGGTCTATGTACAGGTTTCTCATGAGTATAATTAGGTGTTCTGGAGTTCCTAATCCTTGCAATGTTATCCATAATTAGGTATGATCCACACAGTCAAATGTACATAAACCAGGAGGCTGTTGTTTGAACAGAGCAAGGGGACACTGCATGGTTTAAAATCAAGAAGGGAGTGCATCAGGGTTGTATCCATTCACCATTCAATTTGTATGCTGAGCAACTAATCCAAGAAGCTGGACAACATGAAGAATGTGGAGGAAGAATCATTAACAACCAGTGATATGCTGACAACACAACTTTCCTTGCTGAAAGTGAGGATGATTTAAAGCACTTACTGATGAAGATTGAAGAATACAGTCTGCAGTGTGAATTATATCTCAATATAAAGAAAACAACAATCCTCACAACTGAACCTATAAGCAGCATCATATGAATGGAGAAAAGAATGAAGTCATCAAAGATTTCACATTGCTTTGTTCTACAATCGATGCCAATGGAAGCAGCAGTCAGGACATCAGAGAATGTATAGCACTGGGCAAGTGGGCTGCAAAGGACCTCTTTCAAGTGCTGAGGAGCAA
>NW_006921990.1:412556-414148 GCF_000298275.1 Orycteropus afer afer
TTTTGTTCTGCTGTGCATAGGGTCACTATGAGTTGGAGATGACTCGACAGCACCTAATAACAACAACACAGTCAAATGCCTTTGCTTAGTCAATAAAACACAAGTAAACATCTTTCTGATGTTCTTTGCTTTCAGCCAAGATCTATCTGCTATCAGCAATGATATCCATCATTCTACCTCCTCTTCTGAATCCAGCATGATTTCTGGCAGTTTCCTGTCAATATACTGCTGCAACATTTTGAATTATCTTCAGCAAAATTTTACTTGCGTGAGACCTAGTGCCTAAAGCATTTGACTGCTATCCAGAAAGCATAGCAGTGGTTCAAACCCACCAGCCACTTCCTAGAAGGAAGCTTGGACAATCTACTTCTGTAGTGGTACCACCTCAGAAAATCAAGGAGGGGTTGCTATGAGTCGACTCTGACTCAGGAGCTGTGCATTGCATTTTTGTTTTTGCGTGATATTAATGATATTGTTTGATAATTTCAACATTCTGTTGGATCACCTTTCTTTGGAATTGACACAAATATCAGTCTCTTCCAGTTGATTGGCTGGATCAGTCTCTTCCAGTTGATATAGCTGTCTTCCAAATTTCTTTGCATAAATAAATGAATGCCTCCATGCTGCATCAATTTGTGGAAACATCTTAATGGGTATTCTGTCGTTTCCTGGAGCCTTGTTTTTTTGTTGATTTCTTTAGTGCAGTTTGGATGTCTTCCTTCAATACTCTCAATTCTTGATCATATGTTACCTCCTGAAATTATTGAATATCCACCAATTCTTTTTGTCACAGTGACTCTGTTTTCCTTCCATCTTCTTTTGATGCTTCCTACATCATTCAGCTTTGCCCATAGAATTCTTCAATATTGTAACTAGAGGCTTACATTTTTTTCTTCAATTCTTTCAGCCTGAGAAATACAGAGCCTATTCTTCCTGTTTGGTTCTCTAATTCCAGATCTTTGCCCATTTCATTATATTAAGTTGTGTCTGTTCAAGCTGCCCTTTGAAATCTTCTGTTCAGCTTTTTTATTTCATCATTTCTTCCATTCACTTTAGCTACTCTCTGTCCAAGAGCAAGTTTCAGAGTCTCTTCTGACATGCATTTTGGTCTTTTCCTTCTTTCCTGTCTTAACAATGATCTTTTGCTTTCTTCATGTATGATATCCTTGATGTTATTCCACAACTTGTCTGTTCATTACTATTCAGTTCCTCAAATAAATTCTTGCAGTAGTCTCTGCTTAAACTGGATGGAGTCAAGGTCATTCTTTGGCTCTCATGGACTTGTTTTCATTTTCTTCAACTTGAACTTACAAATGAGCAATCAAGGATCTGTTCTGCAGTCAGTCCCTGTTCTTCTTCTGACTGATGATATGGAGATTCTCCATCATCTCTTTCCAGATATAGTCTATTTCATTCCTTTGTACTCCCTCTCGTGAGATCCATGTGCATAGTCATCATTTATGTTGGAAAAATGCTATTTCCAGTGAAGAAGCTGTTGATCTTACACAATGCTGTCATGCAATTTCTAGTGCCATTTCTATTGCCAAGGCCATATTTTGGCAACAACTGATAACTTCTTTTTTATTTCAATC
>NW_006921990.1:415076-415733 GCF_000298275.1 Orycteropus afer afer
CCTGTTGCTTTAAGTTTGGGGTTCTGTTATCATTTCTGTGTCTTTGATAGGGTTCTTGTACTTTTTATTATTATTATTCCATAATTATTACATGGAAATTAGCACATGTCTCCACTAACTCAATCCTTTTATATACTTTTATCTCTAGTGACTTTTCCTCATAAGAGCCTGCCTTCAATTTGTAGGTTTGAAACCAGTACTTTTGTTTAATATCCTATAATGTCTTCATTAAATTTGTGGTTTACCATTTCTGCCTGCTGATTTTTCATGTTCTAAATGCTCTTCTGATTAATAAGAATTTGTTCTTCTAATTTTGCATTTGGAAACTTGGGATCATTCCATCCATATAAACATCTACTGGTAGTAGATTTGCAATAACATATGCTTCAAGATCTTTCAGTTTAATTTTAAGATAACATTTATTATCTGAAAGCTTAGCAATAATATAAATTTAAAGGATCTTTTGTTTAATTTGTCAAATAACACTTGTTATCTAACAGCTGAAGAGTATAATCTTTGTGGAAAATTGCTGGTTCTCTATGTTTGTTTCTGGCTTGGAAATGATTTTAAAAATGACTTGCTCCTCTATTTTTAGATAAATGAAATGTCCACCAAATGTGATGACAACAATGCTAGTCTTTTATTAACCCCCCCCCC
>NW_006921990.1:416923-417494 GCF_000298275.1 Orycteropus afer afer
GGCAATCTACTTCCATAGTGATACTGCCTCAGAAACCCAAGGAGGTGTCACTGTGAGTCAGGTCCGACTTGACAGCACATACCAACAACAACTATTTAATTTCATAGCAACCTAATTTAAAGTCATTTTTATATTTTAGAAGGAAATATTATAAGATTCTAACAAATGTAATTTATAATTTGATATTCAGTTGCTCATAGTCATTTCCGCCTCATAGTGACCCCTTCTTGGGTTTCCAAGGCAATATCTCTACAGAAGTAGATTGCACAGTCTTCCTTCTGAGGAGTGGCTGGTGAGTTTGAACCACCAGCCTTCTGGTTAGCAGTCAAATGCCTTAGGCACTATGCCACCAGGGGCCCCATATAACTTAATTTGGACTTTGCAATGGAATATTCTGAATTCAATTCTACTAAGCTGTTTTCATAATTAAAAGCCTTATTTATCAAATTAATTATTTATTTGGCCATCACACAATTAACTATCTTCTGCTTTCCCAAATGTGGTAAAACTTCATAGGTTCATAAGAAATTGCAAGATCCATTATTTAAATAGCCAATTTTTTCCAGATAAA
>NW_006921990.1:418795-419955 GCF_000298275.1 Orycteropus afer afer
TTCTGTTTCATTTTTGTACTCCGGGTTCCAATTTTTATATAATTATAATTTTTAAAAAAATTTCACAGGAAATTATATGAATCTATCTCTTGATCATATTCCTCAGCAGCTTAAAGTGGGGGGAACTCTCTGAAAAGATGTAATTAGAAACAAAAGACCCTTTTATCATATGTCCTTAATAAAAGAAAAATATTTTTAGACCATAAGTTTGCTGTTATCCATGACTTTAATATGACATTGTTCATTATTCTTAACACTTAGTAAAAATTAGAATACTATCTCAGATTTTACAGCCTGGTGCGTTTTTGGGGGGATAATATAAAATATTATAGGATCAAATTGTTAACTCTTAAAACATTTATTCATCTTCTTATTCTCATTCCACAGATCTTCATATGTTTTAAAAGCTGGTAAAATAATTTATAATCAATACTGTTGAAAACTAGGTAGGAGTTGGGCATATTACAATATCTTTAGAATCTCATAAAGAGATTTGGAAACTAATTACCATGTGCAGATTGTTTTTAGTCACTCCTTAAAAATCAGAATATTATGATCAACTTGTACAGGATCCAGATGCCAAAACCATGTGGGGCTTTATCTACTTAAGTCAACAAAATTGGTTTTTAATTCATCTTAGCTCATAAATTACTTTAATTTCATTAAACACTGAATGCTACAAAGACTGTCTGTAGGCTGGAATGTTACATTAAGCATGATCAACTAATAGATTTTTTTGGTTTAATCTGAGCTTTCATTTAGAGAGTAGGAATCAAAGATAATTATCAAAATAATGTTTTAATTCTGCATCCTGCACCCAAAAAATTAATGAATGAAACTTTTTCCCTGATTATTTGATTATTTCTTAACTCTCCATTTTACCTTTAGAGACTGAGTTTGTTACAGTGAAATAAAAATAGACCTACTCTTCTGCTCTTTTTGCATTATATTCTAATTATCTTATTTCTCTTTTCCAATAATCATGATAGTTTTTAATAGTGGAGGTCGTGCTTCTTTTTACATTTTTAAAAACATTTTCCTTAGTAGCTTACAGAGTACTTAGCATATGGTAGGATTTCACTTTACTTGGGCCCACAGTCAACACCCATGGAAGCAGCAGTCAATAAGTCAAACAATGTATTCCTTTGGCAAATCTGCTG
>NW_006921990.1:421065-422178 GCF_000298275.1 Orycteropus afer afer
AAGGAGCATTCCAGCTGCACTTCTTCCAGGACAGATGTGTTAGTTCTTCTGGCAAACCATGCTACTTTTAGTATTCTTCACCAACACCACAACTCCAAAGCATCAACTTTTCCTCATTCATTGTCCAGCTTTCATATGCATATGAGGCAATTGAAAACACCATGGCTTGGGTTAGTCACACCTTAGTCTTCAAAGAGGCATCTTTGCTCTTTAGCACTTTAAAGAGATCTTTTACAGCACATGAACCCAGTGCAACATGTCATCTGATTTTCTGACTCCTGCTTGCATTGGTGTTGATTGTAGACCCAAGTGATATGAAATCTTTGACAAACTCAATCTCTTCTCCATTTATCATGAGGATGTTTATTGGTCCAGTTGTGAGAATTTTCATTTTCTTTATGTTGAGATGTAATCCATGCTGCAGACTCTAGTCTTTAATCTTCATCAAGAAGTGCTTCAAATCATCTTCACTTTCAGCAGTCAAGATTGTGTCATCTGCATATAATGCAGGTTGTTTATGAGTCTTCCTCCAATCCTGATGCTGTGTTCTTCTTCATATAGTCCAGTTTCTTGGATTATTTGTTCAGCATACAGATAGAACAAGTGTGGTGAAAGGATACAACCCTAATGCACTCCCTTCCTGATTTTAAACCATGCAGCATTCCCTTGTTAGGTTTGAATGACAGCCTGCTGGTCTATGTACAGGTTCCTCATGAGCAATATTAAGTGTTTTGAAATTCCCATTCTTCTCAATGTTATCCATAATTTGTTATAAACTACACCATCAAATGCTTTTGCATAGTCAATAAAACACAAGTAAGCATCTTTGTGGTATTCTTTGCTTTTAGCCAGGATCCATCTAACATCAGAAATGATATACCTTTGTTCTTGTTACCTAGTGCTTCTCTGACAAAAATATACCACAAATGGGATGGCCTTAACAAACAGGAGTTTATTCTTACAATTTGGAGGCTTTAAGTCCAAGCTCAAAGTGCCAGGTTCTAGGGGCTGGATGAAAGCCCCTCAACCTTGGGGTCTAGCTCTGCCTCCTGCTTCTGGTCCCCTGGAGTTAGGGACATTTCTTCACTCAGACAGCTGCTAGCTGCTGAGGCT
>NW_006921990.1:422653-424295 GCF_000298275.1 Orycteropus afer afer
CTATGACTGTTTTTGAATTATCTTCAGCAAGATTTTACTTGAGTGTGATATTAATGATATTTAATAATTTCCACATTCTGTGGGATCACCTCTCTTTGGAATGGGTACAAATATGGATCTCTTCCAGTCAGTTGTCCAGGTAGCTGTCTTCCAGATTTCCTGGCATAGATGAGTAAGTGCCTGTACCGCAGCATGTGTTTGTTGAAACATCTCAGTAGGTATTCCATCAATTCCTGGAGCCTTGTTTTTCATCAATTCCTTCAGTGCAACTTCAACTTCTTCCTTCAGTGCCATTGGTTCCTGATCATTTGCCATCTCCTGAAGTGGATGAAAGAGCTCTGGTGGTGTAGTGCCTAAAGCATTTGACTGCTAGCCAGAAGGCTGGTGGTTCAAACCCACCAGGCACTCTTCAGAAGGAATGTTGAGCAATCTACTTCCGTAGTGATACCTCCTCAGAAACCCAAGCAGGGGACTCTGTGAGTTGGATCAGACTCTATGGCAGTGAGTAGAAGTGGATGAACAAAGACCAATTCTTTTTGGTCTATTTACTCTGTATATTCCTTCCATCTTCTTTTGATGTTTCCTGCATCATTCAATATTTTGGCCATAGAATCTTTCAGTATAGCAACCTGAGGCTTGAATAATTTCTTTACTTCTTTCAGCTTGAGAAATGCAAAGCATGTGCTTCCCTTTTGGTTTTCCAACTCCAGGTCTTTGCATGTTTCATTATAATAAGTGACTTTGTCTTCTTGAGCTGCTTTTTGAAATCTTCTGTTCAGCTCTTTTATCTTGTCATGTCTTCCATTTGCTTTAGCTCTTTCCATTCAAGAGCAAGTTTCAGAGTAAATTGTAGTGGTGTTTTTAATAACAAAGTAATAACAATCACACTTAGATTAGATAGAAAGTCTATACTTCAGTACTTTTCTCTTGTAGCTGAATTTATGAAGGCACACAGTTGAGAAGAAGTCAATTATATAATTATTGCTTCATTACTGTTTGATTCCCCTATCAAACTGAAATGTTTGTAATACTTGTTTAAAAGTAGAGCTGTATTTTATATGGTGAAGGAAAATCTAATGTATATGGATTATATTTATTGGCCATTTACTAGGTGATAGATGTTATGATGTATACTTTGTTTATATTATTCTAATATTACCCTCCAGGCAATAAGATAGCATTGATGTTACTATTCACATTTGGCAGGATAGAAACCTGAGGCTCAGAGTTAAGTATGTTGCCCAATTTCAAACAGCTAATAAGTAATAGAGCTGTGATTCTTTTTTAGATTGTCTAACTCCAAAGTCTGTGCTCTGTCTACTGGATTACATAGGAGTTTTAAAGTGATCTGATGTCCGAATATGATCATACTTCTTTTGGAGGTCACTGTTGATTATTATTGAATGTTAACTTGTTTTTTCAAGGTAATTACAATTGCAAGTATAAGGAAATCATGAAAGCAACATTTGTTCTTTAATCAAAATATATCTAAAGATATTTTTCTTTATTGATAAAGCCATTTTTATCTGCATAGCCCAATTATTAAAAAAAATATCAATTCCAAATAAAATTTATGAAACCAGGTTATTTTTAACATTTGGAAACAGCTTCCTTTGAGATATTTTTGGGTTTGGGTTTTTGT
>NW_006921990.1:425065-427875 GCF_000298275.1 Orycteropus afer afer
ACATTGATTGTAGATACAAGTAAAATCCCTGAGCACATCATTCTTTTTTCCATTTATCATGATGCTGCTTATTGGTCCAGTTGTGAGGATTTTTGTTTTCTTCATGTTGAGGTGTAATCCATACTGAAGACTTAGTCTTTGATTTTCATCAATAATGGCTTCAAATCTTCTTCACATTCAACAAGCTGAGGTTGTATCAACTGTATATTGCAGATTGTTAATGAGTCTTTATCCAAGCCTGATGCTGTGTTTTTCTCACAGAATCCAGTTTCTCAGATTATATACTCATCATACAGATCAAATAAGTGTGTGAAAGGACACAACCCTCATGCACAACTTTCCTTATTTTAAACCATACAGTATCTCCTTGTCTGTTCAAATGACTGCTGCTTTGTCTATGTACAAGTTCTGCATGAACACAATTAAGTGTTATGGAATTCCTATTTTTCACAATATTGTTAATAATTTGTTACAATCTGCTCAATCAAACCACCACTCATCTGTCAGTTGGTTTCATTGTGGTGCTTTGTATGTTGCTGTAAGGCCAGAGGCTATGCCAGCAGGGTCACCTCTGGCAGAGAGGTTTCAGCAAAACTTTCAGACTACGACAGACAAGGAAGAAGGAAGGGCCATCTGCTTCTGAAAAAAACTTGGCCATTGAAACCCTATGAATATCAGTGAAACACTGTTTGATATGTAACTGGAAAACTTTATGAATAGCCATGAAACATTGTCTGATATAGTGCTTGAAAATGAGTCTCTAGGGTTAAAAGACAATCAAAGCTCTGAGGAAGAGCTACCTTCTCAAAGTAAAGCTGACTTTAATGATGGAGATGGAAACAAATTTTAGGAACCTTCATTTATTGATGGGGCATGACTGAAAGTGAGAAGAAACAGCTGCAAACATTCATTAATAACTGGGACATGGAATGTATGAATGTATGAGTATGAATCTAAGAAATTTGGAAGTTGTCAAAAATGGGAAAGAACACATGAAGATAAGTATCCTAGGCTTTCCAAAAAAAAAAAAAAAAAACCACTGCCATCGAGTTAATTCTGACTCACAGAGATCCCCATTGGGTTTCCAAGGTGGTAAATCTTTATGGAAGTAGAATACTTCCTTTTCCTTCCACAGAGCAGCTGGTCAGTTTGACCAGCTAACCTTCCAGTTATCAGTCAAATGCCTTAGGCACTGCACCACAAGGGCTCCTTATCCTAGGGTGAAATGCACTGGCATTGGCCATTTTGAATCAGACAATCATACGGTCTACTATGCCAGGAATAACAAATTGAAGAGGAGCAGCATTGCATTCATCATCAAAAAGAACACTTCAAGATCTATCCTGAAGGACAATGCCTAGGGGGGAGCTCTGGTGGTGTAGTGCCTAAGGCATTTGACTGCTAACCACAAGGCTGGCAGTTCAAACCCATCCAGCAGTCACTCCTCAGAAGGAAGATTGGGCAGTCTACTTCTGTAAAGATACTGCCTTGGAAACCCAACAAAGGGTCACTGATGCCTAAGGCATTTGACTACTAACCAAAAGGTTGGTGGTTCTAACTCACCAGCTGCTCCACAGAGGGAAGATGGGGCAAAATACTTTGGTAAAGATTTACTACCTTGGAAACCCAAGGGGGGGGTGGCTATGAGTAGGAATCGAGTTGATGGCAGTGAGGTTTCTTTTGTTTTGTTTTGTTTATCATTAATGCCTACAAGGAAGACCAGTTAATACTACTGCTATTATTCAAATCCACACACCAACCACTAAAGCCAAATATGAAGAAATTGAACGTTTTTACCAATTTATGCAGTCTGAAATTGACCATAGATGCAATCAAGATGTATTGATGTCATTGGTGACTGGAATGCAAAAGTTGGAAACAAAGAAATCTCATTTGTAGCTGGAAAATATGGCCTCTGTGATAGACATGACACTGGAGAAAACATGACAGAATTTTGCAAGGCCAACAGCTTATTCACTGCAGATACCTTTTTCAACAACATAAGTGACTATAAACATGAACCTCACCAGATGGAATACACAGAAATAAGATCAACTACATCTGTGGGAAGAGGTGATGGAGAAACTCAATCATCAGTCAAAACAAGGCCAAGGACTGACTGTGGAACAGACTATCAATTCCTCATATGCAAATTCAAATTGAAGCTGAAGAAAATTAAAACAAGTCCATGAGAGTAAAATACAACCTTGAGTATATCCCACCTGAATTTAGAGAACATCTGAAGAATAGATTTGATGCATTAATCAGTGACTAAAGACCACATAAGTTGTGGCATGACATCAAGACATCATACATGAAGAAAGAAAATGGTCATTGAAAAAGACAGGAAAGGAAGAAAAGACCAAAATGGATGTCAGAAGAGATTCTGAAACATGCCTTTGAATGGAGAGCAGCTAAAGCAATTGGAAAAAATGATGAAATAATAAAACTGAAGATTTCAATGGGCAGCTAGAGAAGACAAAGTAAAACATAATAATGAAATGTGCAAACACCTGGAGTGAGAAAACCAAACCACATTTCTCAAGCTGAAAGAACTGAAGAAAAAAATTCGAGCTTCGAATTGCAATATTGAAGGATTCTATGGGCAAAATATTGAATGATGCAGGAAGCATCAAAAGAAGATTGAGGAAATACACACAGTCACTATACTAAAAAGAACTGGTCACTGTGCAGCTATTTCAAGATGTAGCATTTGATCAAGGAACAATGGTATTGAAGGAAGAAGTCCAAGTTTCACTGAAGGATTTGGTGACAGGAATTGACAGAATACATGTTGAGGTTTCAACAAA
>NW_006921990.1:429875-440711 GCF_000298275.1 Orycteropus afer afer
CAACATGTCAATGCCCATTGGTAAAATGACATGATTTTTTGCATATTAGCATTTGGTTGTGTCCACTAAGAGGAAAAATATTATTTAAATAGAAAATGAGTTACTGTATCAGGCTCACTGAGAAACACTAAACAGAGTTTTCTTTTCAAGAGTCCAGTATTTGTTTCCTTTTTTTCCCTTCTGTAAAGAATATGTGAATAGTTCCAATTTAACAAAAATGTGTATATATTTCATTGGGTTCCTATTGCTCAAACTAGGTAATAAACCAAATTGATAAGGTTAATATGCAAGTCAAATTTCTTTGAATAGTAAGGCCACTATAAGCTTAACAGTGCTTTAATAGGAATGCTTCTAATTTTAAAAGGGATATTCTAAATGCTGAACAAATGATCTAATCATTTAAATCAATTTTATTAGGAAGAAAAGCATAAATCTTTTGAATAATTCCTTAAAGTTCATTGTAACAAAATGTGACCTATGTTAAAGGCAGCCAAGCTCTATCCCTTCCCCTGGATGCTTTTACATAAATAGAACTGTAATTGGTAATACTTAGCTTTGTCTCTGGACACCAATAAGGTTCACAACTTAGACTCTATGTCTCTTTAATAAATTATGAACAAAGACTAGCAATTCTGGAGATAACAGATATCTGTCTTTTTTCCAAAGTGAAACTGATTCCAGATAGTCAAATAAACACAAATTCTCTTACTCAGTTCCTTTCTTAGCTCTTATTTTTTTCTTTTTTATAACTTGTAATGCTGTTTATTATTTTAAACTCCCTTTTAAAAGCACCAAATCTTAATATCAAAATCATTTTTTAGAAGAAAAATGACCAAGAACTTCCTTCAGGAACAAAAGAATGATGTTCATTCTTCCAAACATCTAAATGTAAGGTCTATATAAAGCAAAATTTTAAAAAGCCACACAGAAATAAAATGCAACAAAAATCATATTATTGGGTTCAGTGCATTTAGCAGTCTTAACTGTGCTGCTAATCACCCTTAAACTTTAAAGAAAATAAAACACCAAAGTAAATCAAAATATATATTTTTAATTTGCTTATTTAAGTTAATAATACATCAGACAATATTTCACTACTATTCTTAAGGTTTTCAGTGGCCAATTTCTTCAGAAGTGGATGACCTCATCCTTCTACCTAGTCTGTCTCAGTTGGGAAGCTACATGGAAACCCATCTACCATGGGTGACCCTGCTGGGATATGAAATACTAGGGCCATAGTTTCCAGCAGCATGGTAACATGCAAGCCACCACAGTACAACAAATTGACAGATGAGTGGTGGACCTCACAACTGCACCAATAAGCAACATTAAAATAAATGGAGAAAAGATTGAAGTTGCCAGGGATTTCATTTTACTTGGACCCATAATCAACATCCGTGGAAGCAGCAGTCAAGAAATCAATGTATTACACTGGGAAAATCTTCTACAAAAGACCTTTTATAGTATTAAAGAGCAAAAATGTCACATTGAACACTAAGGTGCATCTGACCCAAGACATGATATTATCAGTTGCCTCATGTATATGTGAAACCTGTACAATGAATAAGGAAGACCAAAGAAGAATGATACATTTGAATTGTGGTGTTGGTGAAGAATACTGAAAATGTCATGGGCTGCCAGAAGAACTAAAACATCTTTCTCAGAGGAAGTACAGAAAAATGCTCCTTAGAAGCTAGAATGGCCAGTTTTCTCTCATGTATTTTGGTCATGTTGTCAGAAGGGACCAATCCCTGGAGAAGGATGTCATGCTTGGTCAATTAGAGGGTCAGCAAAAAAAGAGAAGACCTCAATGGGATGGGTTGACACAATGGCTGCAATGATGAGCTCAAGCATAGCAAAGATTGTGAGGATGGCACAGGACAGGGCAGTGTTTCATTCATTGTACATAAGGTCACTATAAGTCAGAGTCGACTTGACAACACCTAACTACAACAATAGTAATAAACACTTTTAAGGAATTCACAATGAATTACCTGAATCATTCAGATGCCATCAAAGCATCTAAAGGTCAAGATGGGTGTTTGCAGGATACATGATTGGTGATAATCACTTCAAGGCTTAGTTTTCTTCCATACAGCATAAAATACACAATTACATATATGAAGGACATAGGCAATCTCCTTGGAGAATTTCACAGGACAATATGTTCTTCATAAAGTGCCTAAGATGTTCTTCATAAAGTAACAAGGCTTCCATCAAATTGACACAGTTACCCCACGTAAAATCTTTCCCATCTTGTTTCAATACTTTCATTGAAAGGTCAGAAAACAGTTAAGACACTCCCATGTGGAAATTCCTCTGGAGAGGTGGAGATTGGAACAGCTCTCAAATCATTAATCACATAATCAAATGTTCTCCCTTCTTTTGTACCTCTTCAGTACTGGAAAGCAGTCTTTTATTAGAACCTGAGATTGTCTAAGACTTTGCCATATGTTTCTCATTTATTTCTTACATCCATAAATCACCATTTTGTCTCTACTATACAATAACAGTCTCTGACCATTTTTGGTTTCAGTTTGTCTATTTCACATAATATGTCCCCATTTCCACCTCCTAGAATCAGTATACCTTTGCTATTGTAATCTTCTTTCCCAATGTCCATACCCTTTGCATATGCCAAGTCCCTCTGCCAAATGGACATTCCCTCTAAGGATAAAAATATTTCCAAATTGCTATGAGTGTAGAATTGTAATGTATTGATAAAGTGAATCTTTATCATTCACCACCTCATCAATGTCATATTCCATGAGGCACCCATTAACAGTGGGCCAATATCTGTTGACAGCCCCTCCTCCAACTGATTGGTAATCGCTTCAACCTCTAGTACTGTCTTGACTCAGTTCTTTCATTCTTTCTTCTACTTTATTCGAAAGTCTGTCGATGTCTTTGTTGCCTTGCACATCATTGCCATGCCTCTGAAGGTCTAGCAACACCAATCCATGCAGGCAAATTCTCAAATCAGTGTTGGTTGCTAAGTAGACATGGTCCTGCCAAGTGTGCACTGGCCTAGTCTGGCATTCTCTGTCCCTGGAAAATGGACTGGAGGCCTTTTATAAGGGTCTCACACTAATTTTGGAGCCAAGAGTGAAGTCCAGCATGCTGTGCTGTGTGCTGCTGCCATAGAGTGGAGAAGCCATGGACCATGGCTGGGAGGCAGCAAGAGACACTTTCTTATTTTTAAAAAGTAAAAGCAAAACTAGTTTATCAATTCATTATCTTTCAGTGTATAATCATACTTGATATAATTAAAAATGTCTTTTGAGCTGGTAAAAGATAAGAAAATATTAAAAGAACGCAAAGCTCATGGTTTTTAAGGGAAATAATTTTGTTCAATTTTTTTCAGATATTCTTTATTGCACCTAAATTTCATGATTATTGCTTTGAATCTTAGAAGAGTTGCAATAAGTTTTAATTTTAAATAAATATATTGTTTATTACAAATGTTCTATTGCCACAGTTATACTTTTAGTACTATGAGTCATTGAGCAATTTATGTTGCACAGATATAACAACTAAGATTTGTAATGTTCTGAATGTATATTCAATACATTTGTAATGTATTGAATAAAAACTTAGAATTTCACTTTAAATAAAAACTTTAAAACCATTTCTCATCTCTGTAGGTATCCACTTCCCATTGGTATATATAAAAATGAATATTTATTAATATAATGCATATTATTGAAAATTTTATTCCATTTTTTTCCAGATCCTAGAAATTAGCAGAAATAATGAACAAGAAAATGACTATGAAGAGGCTGAATATTCTCCCAGTAAGTTTTCTTCTGTGTTATATATAGCTGTAAGAGTAAGCTTGAAGAGAGTATGGAATGGTGTTTAATTAACCAATTGAGTTCTAATTTAAAATATATTAAGTAAGCTTGCTAATTTAAATACTACTAATGAGTTGTAGGTTTACTAACCAAACATTTTTCTTACCCAGATGGAAAGCTGATGTAAATATTCTGACTACATGATAACTACTATTTTCAGTTTTAGATTATAAAAAAAAGTCACATTCTTTTTGGTCTTTGGTTTTCCTAACTATAAAATGAGATTTGGATGATAAGGACCTCACTGGCTCTGAAAAAAACAAACAAACCAACAGAATCCTTGCTATCGAGTTAATTCTGTAGTAGCAACCCTACAGGACAGAGCAAAATTGCCTCATAAGGTTTCCAAGGTTGTCAAATAAAATCTTGCTGAAGATAATTACTGTCTGCAGTATGTTGACAGACAGCTTCCAGAAATGCAAGCTGGATTCAGGAGCGGATGTGGAACAAGGGTTATCATTGTTAATGTCAGATGGATCTTGGCTGAATGCGAAGAACAGCAGAAAGATGTTTGCTTGTAGCAAAAGCATTTTTTATGGATCATAACAAATTATGGATAGCATGGAATTCCATGGGAATGGGAATTCCAGAATGCTTGATTGTGCTCATGAGGAACCTGCACATAGACCAGGAGGCTATCATTCAAACAGAACAAGGGGATACTGAATGGTTTAAAATAAGTAAGGGAGTGTGTCAGGGTTGTATCCTTTCACAATATTTATTCAATCTATATGCTGAACAAATAATCTGAGAAGCTGGATGTGGTGGTTAAGTTTGTGTGTCAACTTGTCTGGGACTGGTTGAGTGGCTGGGCAGCTGAATGTAGTTATTCCCCATGGTGAGATTAGTGATTAATTCCATGGTGGAATCCATTGGAGCAGCTGCGTAGCTGCTTTGGGTATGTGGTCTGCTTCCTGTATATAAGAAACAGATTTGGGAGTGCTCTCCAGCTTATGGCACACTTGAATCCTGCATGTTCAGCAACATGTGTGCTCTGCCAACCATGTGATTTTCAATGGACTTGAATGAATGACCTACCATGTGGTTTGGTAGCATCGGGACTGTGCCTTTTTACTTGTCAACCTTGGGCTTGTCAGCTTCAACAGCAAGAAGATGAGTGAAAGAAAGCCTCCAGCTTCAGTGAGCCAGGAGCAAGAGGCAGAACTGAAGCCCAAGGTCGAAGGGCTTTCACCCAGCCCCTAGAACCTGGCACTTTGAACTCAGACTTAAAGCCTCCAAACTGTAAGAGAATAAACTCCTGTTTCTTCATGCCATCTATTTGTGGTATATTCTTGTCAGAGCAGCACTAGGTAACCAGAATACTGGACTACATGAAGAACATGGAATCAGGAGTGGAGGAAAACTCATTAACAACCTGAGATATGCAGACAACACAACTTTGCTTGCTGAAAGTGAGGATCATACAAAGCACTTACTGATGAAGATTAAACACTACAATCTTCAGTATGGATTACATCTCAACATAAAGAAAATGAAAATCATCACAACTGGATCAATAAGCGGCATCACAATAAATAGAAAAAGATTGAAGTTGTTAAAGATTTCATATTACTTGGTTCCACAGTCAGCACAAATGGAAGCAGCAGTTAAGACATCAGACTATGTATTGCACTGGGCAAATCGGATGCAAAAGAGCTCTTTAAAGCACTGAAGAACAAAGATATATCTTTGATGACTAAGATATGTCTAACCTAAGCCATGGTATTTTCAATCTCCTCATATGCATGTGAGAGCTGGGCAATGAATAAGGAAGACTGAAGAAGAGTTGATGCTTTTGAGTTGTGGTCTTGGCAAAGAATACTGAAAGTACCATGGACTGCCAAGAGAATGAAACAAATCGGTCCTGGAAGAAGTGCAGTCATAATGCTCCTTGGAAGAGAAAATGGACAGTGTTCTGGTTACCTAGTGCTGCTCTGACAAGAATATACCACAAATGGGATGGCTTGAAGAAACAGGAGTTTATTCTCTTACAGTTTGGAGGCTTTACGTCCAAGTTCAAAGTTCCAGGCTCTAGGAGATGAGTGAAAGCCCCTCAACCTTGGGCTTCAGCTCTGCCTCTTGCTCCTCTGGCTCACTGAAGCTGGAGGTTTTCTTCACTCAGCTGTTGGTTTCTGAGGCTGACAAGCCCAAAGTTGACAAGTAAAAAGGCACAGTCTTGATGTTACCAAACCACACAGCAGGCCATTAATTCAAGTCCATTGAAAGTTCCAAGGTCAGCAGAGCGTGGCAGGCTGCTGGACAATGACATGGCTACATGCAGGGTTCAAGCATGCCATAAGCTGGAGACCATTTCCAAAGCTGTTTCTTATATACAGGAAGCAGACCACATACCCAAAGCAGCTACTCACCTTCTCCAATAGATTCCATCATGGAGTTAATTACCAATCTCACCATGGGGAATATCTACATTCAGCTACCCAGCCACCCAACCTGGTCCAGCCAAGTTGACACACAGACTTAACCACCACAGCCAGACTTTGCCTCACCTACTTTGGTCATGTTGTCATAAGGGACCATTCCCTGGAGAAACAGATCATTCTTGGGAAAGTGGAGGGTCAGCCAAAAAGGGGAAGACCCTCATGGAGATAGATTGACAGAGTGGATGCAAATGTTAGACTCAGGCATGGCAAGAATTATGAGGCTGGAGCAGGACTAGGCAGTGTTTCGTTCTGTTGTACGTGGGGTTGCTATGAGTCAGAGATGACTCAACAGAACCTAACAACAACAACAAAGCAGACTGCTACATAATTTTTCCAGAGTGGGCTGATGGAATTGAAACCACTGGAGAGTTCAAACCTCTGACCACTATTTACATAGCAAGTAGTGTAGCACTTAAATCACTGCACTACCAGGGCTCCTTCACGCTCTCTAATAGCTCAAAATTCCACATTCTAAGGTCAGAAGATTAATTCAGAGTGTTCTTTTTTGTGTATAAATTCATTGATGCCAAATGCATTGATAAACAATTGCTTGCTCAACATCTTTACCAGTAGGTCTGATAGGCATCTCACATCCAATAATTCCTATTCTGAAAACACTGATTTGTAACACTTCCAAACCTGTTTCACCTGCTGATTTCCCCATCTCAGGAAGTGAAAACTCATTCTTCCTTTGTTCAGTTCAATCAAAAACCTTGGAGTCACCTTTGGCCTTCTTACTTTCTCTCATACACCATATCTAATCAGTCAGCCAATATCGTTGACTCTGTTTCAAAATATAACCAACATTCAACTATTTCTAAACTCTTTCAGTGTTATTCATCCCAGTCCAAGCTGTCATCAGCCGTCCCTAGGATTATTGCAGTAGCCCAGTGGTCCTCAATTGGGAGCTCTTGGTCAATGAACAGAGATACTTTTGAGCATCACGTCTAGGGCTGGAAGGGAGGTTGTTGCTGGTAGGTAGAAAGACCAGGTACACTGCTAAATATAATACAATCCACAGTTGCACTCCCCAACAAAGGATTATCCAGTCCAAAATATCAACAGTACTGCTGTTAAGAAACCCTGCAATAGTATCTTTCACATTTGCAAATTTTGACAATCTATGCTTCACAAAACAACTAAAGTAACAAGTCACTCTTCTACTCCAAACACTCCAATACCTTCTATCATACTCACTGTAAAATATATAGTCCTTCTCAACACCTGCAAGGCCATAGATTTTCTTTTTGGTCCCATTTCTGGCCATTCTTCTACTCATTCATGGCCATAGTGACCTACTCACACTTTCTCCTCCTTTTGCACACTATCTTCCATGTATCTACATGACTTCCTTTCTCCATTTCTCCAAATCATGACCCCCTCCACTATTGTTCACAATTTCCCCATACCTGCTTCTTTTCTTCATTGCACTTATCACAATATAACAGCTACATTTTATTTATATCGTTGTTGATTTCTTACCTGCACCCTCCTTCTAGAATATGTGATGAAAAGGATCAGGATTTATTTTTCACTGTTTGTTTATACATCCATTATCTGTAATGACACATAGAAGATGCCCAACTATATATTATTTAGTTATTCAAATGATAACTGGCCCACAAATTAAATAGAAGATATATTTAAAAGCAGTGCCTAAATGAATATAGTTTTGAAAAATTAGTAAACACCTTCAAACATTATTGAAGACCCCCCCCACACACAAATATAATAAAGTTAATGAATTGATGCACTAAGTTTTAAGGTTATATATTTTTATCATTTTAAATGGTAATGAAAGTTATTTTAAAGGTTATCATTGATTATGACCATATATTCATTGTGACATTTAATACTCAGTAGAACTGTCTGTAATAAGAAAACATTGTCAGTTCTTTGTACAGAGCAAACTCATACCTACAGTGCAGAACCAGATAATCTCCCATATATGAAGCTTTGTGTGATTGTATAGTAAAATCATCCCTTAGACTTATTCATAGGAAAGGAGGCAAAGGCAAAGGACACCCTAAGTGAGCAGATTTTCTGATATCACAATTACTAAGCAGCTTGCTTAAATTCACTGACCCAGTAAATCCAACATTGGTATTAAAGGGCTGGATTCCAGATGTTGACATATTTCACAAATAACTTGGTTGCTTACTCAGTGCTAAGAAACACTAACCTCTGTAAACATGAAGGTGGCTCCAACTTATTTCCTATAGTGTGAATATAGTTATTATTTGATGATTGATATTTTCCAAACAGTAATAGTGAAGTCTCTTTGCTAGCCAGAGCAATAATTTCTTTTAAATCATTCCATCATCTACTCTATCAATGTATTTAGAGACTGCTTTATTTCAGGCTTAGTGTTTGGTGTTAAGGGTAGAAAGATAAATGAGATATCTGTGCAGTAATAAATACCAAAATGAAAGTCTGTCTGTGATACATAGACTGTTAATTAAAATAACCTTCATTTGCAGTTCTAGCACTGGAAACTGTGTCATTCTTCCCTCTCATATGAAAGAAGTGAAAAAAAAATAAAATAAAAAATCCATGTAGAAATATGGGCACCCTAATTTTTCTTCTATTGCTCAAAAATTTCTACAGGGTGTGTCTTCATTTAAAAAAAAAACAAAAAAAAACATTTCTTTTTCCTCTGAGCTTTTCTATTTGAGTACATTAATGGCAAGGTGAGAAAGTGGGAGAAAGGAGAAGAAAAGGCCCAGGGACCAGAACAGAGCAAGGAGTCAGCTGTAGGGATCCAGGTGAGGAGAGGGAACCCAGGCCACGCCCCACACGCGGCAAGATAGGGAAGCGGGAGAAGAGAGTAAAAGGCCAGGGAGACCAGGACAGAGTGAAGAGTCAGCCGCAGGGATTCAGGTGAGGGGAGGGAACCCAGTCCACACCCCAAAGTAGCAAGGTGGGAAAGAGGGAGAAAGGAGAGGAAAGCCCACAGGGACTGGGACAGAGTGAGAAGACAGCTGCAGGAATCCAGGTAAGGGTGGTTGGAGAGGTTTCCAACAGCTAAAGGAGACAAACTTGTCTGTCAGTTTGTCCTACTGTGGTGACATGTTTCTGTGAGTATTGAGGTTGTGCCACTGGTGTTTCAAACCCAGTGGGGTGCACATGGTGCACAGGTATCACCCTGGATTACAGACTGAGACAGACTAGGAAGAAAGAAGAGGTCATCCACTTATCAAAGAATTGGCCAGGGAAAACTTTATGAGTAGCAAAGAAACATGGTCTGATACATTACTGTGCAACTTTATGAATAGTCTGGAAACATTGTCCAATACAGAGGAGGAGGATGAGTCACTTAGGTTAGAAGGCTCTTGAAATAGGACTAGGAAAGAACTGCATCATCAGAGTAAAACCAGCCTTACTCATATGGATAAGGGAAAGCTTTCAAGACCTCCATGTGCTGACGTGACACCACTCTAATTGAGGAGAAACAGCTGCAAACTTCCATTAATCATTGGAACATGGAATGTACAAAGTATGAATCTAGGAAACTGGAAGTTGTCAAAAATGAAATGGAACCCATAAAAATTGATATCCTAGGCATTAATGAGCTGACATGGACTGGTTTTGGCCATTTTTAATCTGACAACCATATGATCTACTATGCTGGGAATGACAGTTTAAAGAGGAATGACATGGCATTCATCATCACAAAGGATGTCTCAAGATCTGTCCTGAAGTACAATGCTGTCAGTGATAGCATAATATCCATGCGCCTACAAGGAAGTCCCATTAATACAACTATTATTCAAATTTATGCACCAACCACCGAAGCCAAAGATGAGGAAATTGAATATTTTTATCAACTTCTGCCATGTGAAATTGACCGAATATGCAATCAGGATGTGTAATTATCACTGGTGACTGGAACGCAAAAGTTGGAAACAAAGAAGAATCACCGGCAGTTGGAAAATTTGGCCTTGGTGACAGAAATAATGATGGAACTCCCATAGTAGAGTTTTGCAAGACCAACGACTTATTCATTGCAAATACCTTTTTTCAACAACACAAATGGCAGCTGTACTCTTGGACTTTACCAGATGGAAAACACAGGAATCAGATTGACTACATCTGTGTCAAGAGGCAATGGAAAAGCTCAACATCTTCAGCCAAAACCAAGCCAGGAGCTGATTGTGGAACAGGCCATCAACTGCTTATATGCAAGTTCAACTTGAAGTTAAAGACAATTAAAACAAGTCCAAGAGCACCAAAATATGATCTTGAATATAATCCTCCTGAATTCACAGATCATCTAAAGAACAGATTTGATGCATTGAACACCAATGACCAAAAACCAGAATTGTGGGATGACATCAAGAACATCATCCACAAAGAAAGCAAGAGGTCACTAAAAAGACAAGAAAAGAAGTGAAGACCAAAATGGATGACAGAAGAGACTCTGAAACTTGCTCTTGAGCAGATAGTAGCTAAAGCAAATGGAAGAAATGACAAGATAAAAGAGCTGAACAGAAGATTTCAAAGAGTAGCTCAAGAAGACAAAACCAATTACTATAATGAAA
>NW_006921990.1:442806-447614 GCF_000298275.1 Orycteropus afer afer
ATCATCATCATCATCATCAATTTTTTTTAAGTTTTAAGGTTATTACATTATTACTTTTTTTCCCTCTATTTTCTTTCTGAGCAAAGAATATTTATTATGTACGGTTAAAAAAGCAAACATTGTTCTATATCCTACTTTGGTGAGTGGCAACTGGGATCTTAAAAGCATGCAAATGGCTATCTGAGGTGTAACTATTGATCTCTCCTCATCTGGAGCAATAAGAGTGAAGAAAATAAAAGACATATGTAAACAATTAGGACAAGGGACTGCTGGATCACATGCACCTAAGCCTTCACAAGTTTGAAACCAAAAGAACTAGATGCTGCCTAGCTGCCACTGCCAACAACTTTAAAAGGGATCATAATAGGTGATTTTGGAGACAATGAGGGAGAAAATATGGAACAAATCTGAAAAAAAAAAAAAAAGGCCAGACTTACTGTTTGCTACATACTGATGGAACCTCTGAGACTATGATGTTTGGTCACCTTTCAGTCCAGGAACTGAACCCACTCCCATGGCTCAAGTTTCAGTCAAACAATAGACAGGCCTATGAGGTTAACAATAACACCAGGAAGATACGCATTTAGAACAATCAATCATAAGATATCAAAGGGGCAGCATATACCCAGGGGTAAAGCTCAGACTGGGAGGAAGGACAGGGCATCCATTTCTGCAAAAAGTGGCCACTGAAAGCCTTGTGAACAGTAGTGAAACACTGTCTGATATATTACTGGAAAACTTTATGAATAGGAGTGAAACACTGTTTGATATAATGCCAGTACATCAGATCCTCAGAAGGCACACAAATTCCAGCTGGGGATGACTTGCCTCCTTAAAGTAGAGACAACCATAATGATGCTGATAGTGTAAAGTTTTGGGGACCTTCATTTGTTGATAGGGCACTACTCAAAATGAGAAGAAATGGCTGCAAACATTCATTAATAATCAGAACATGGAATGTGCAAAGTATGAATTTAAGAAGTTTGGAAGCTGTCAAAAAGGAAATAGAACACACAAAGAATGATATTCTCAGTATTAGTGAGTTGAAATTGACTAGTGTTGGTTATTTTGAATCAGATAATCACATGCTCTACTATGCTGGAGTTGAAAAATTGAAGAGGAACATACATCATACTCATCATCCAAAAGAACCTTTCAAGATCTATACTGAAGTACAATGCTGTCAGTGATATGATAATATCCACACACCTACAAGAAACACCAGTTCATACTATTATTTAAATATACACAACAACTGCTAAGCCAAAGATGAAGAAATTAAAGATTTTAATCAACTTCCACAGTGTAAAATTGACAAAGCATGCAATCAAGATGTAGTGATAATTATTGGAGATTGGAATGTGAATATTGGAAACCAAAAGAAGTTTACGTAGTTGGAAAATATAGCCATGGTGCTAGAAATGACACTGGAGATCACATGACAGAATTTTGCAAGACCAATGACTTGCTAACTTCAAATACCTTTTTTTCAACTATATGAACCTACACATATGGACCTTTCCAGATGTAATACACAGGAATCAAATTGACTTCATATGTGGAAAGGGGCAATAAAGAAAATCAATATAATCAGTCAAAAAAAAACCAGGAGGTGACTCTGGAACAGACAATTACTTACTCATATGCAAGTCCAAGTTGAAGCTGAATTAAATTTTCTAAGTCCAGGAAGGCTAAAATATGGCCATGGTTAAAACCCACCTGAATTTAGAAACCATCTGAATAATAGATTTGATACATTGACCTCTAAGGACAGAAGACCAGATGAATTATGGAATGTCATCACAAACATCATACATGAAGAAAGCAAAAGGACATTAAAAAGAGAAGAAAGGAAGAAAAAAAACAAAATGGACGTCAAAGAGATTCTGAAACTTGCTCTTGAATGTGGAGTAGCTAAAGCGAATAGAAGAAATAATGAACTAAAAGAGCTCAACAGAAGATTTCAAAGGGCAGCTTGAGAAGACAAAGTATTATTATGAAATGTGTAAGAACCTGAAGTTAGAAAACTAAAATGTAAGAACATACTTGGCATTTCTCAAGAGGAAAGAATAGAACAAAAAAAAATCAAATCTCAAGTTGCAATATTGAATGAATGATCCTGTGGGCAAAATATTGAAGCATGCTGTTGTTGTTGTTAGGTGCCATTGAGTCATCTTCGACTCATAGCAATGCTACACAGAGCACAGAACGATACACTGCCCAGTCCTGTGCCAGCTCTGCAATCCCTGCTCTACTTGAGCCCATCACCACAGCCACTGTGTCAATGCATCTCATTGAAGGCCTTCCCCGCCTTTTGTCGACCCTCCACCTTACCAACCAGAACATCCTTTTCCAGGGAATGGTTGCTTTTGACAACATGACCAAAGTAGGTGAGATGAAGTCTGATCATTCCAGCTTCCAAGGAGCATTCAGGCTGCACTTCCTCCAGGACAGATTTTTTAGTTCTTTTAGCAGTCCATGGTACTTTCAGCATTCTCCAACACCACAGTTCAAAAGCATTGATTCTTCTTCGGTCTTCCTTATTCACTCTCCAGCTCTCACATGCATATGAGGTGATTGAAAATATCATGGCTTGTGTCAGGCACAGCCTAGTCCTCAAGGAGATATCTTTGCTCTTCAGCACTTGAAAGAGGTCTTTTGCAGCTGACTTACCCTGTACTGTACATCGTCTGATATCCTGACTGCTGTTTCCATTGGTATTGATTGTAGAAGCAAGCAATGTGTAGTCTCTGACAACTTCAATCTTTCTCCATTTATCATGATGCTGCTTATAGGTCCAATTGTGAGGATTTTTGTTTTATTTATATTGAAATGTAATCCATACTGCATACTGTATTCTTGAATCTTCATCAGTAAGTGCTTCAAGTCATTCTCACTGTCAGCAAGCAAAGTTGTGTTGTCAGTGTATCTCAGGTTTTTAAAAATTCTTCCTCCAAACTCGATGCCACGTTCTTCTTCATATAGTCCAGCTTCTCAGATTATTTCCTCAGCATGTTGATTGAATGAATAAGTATGGGGAAAGGACACAACCCTGACACACTCCTTTCTTATTTTTAAATCATTCAATGTCACATTGTTCTGTTCAAATGACAACCTCCTGGTCTATGTACAGGTTCCTCATGAGTACAATTAAGTGTTCAGGAATTCCCATTCTTCTCAATGCTATCCACAATTTCTTATGATCCACACAATCAAATGCTTTAGCATAGTCAATAAAACACAAGTAAACATCTTTCTGGAATTCTTTGGTTTGAGCCAAGATCCATCTGACATCTGCAATGATATCCTTTGTTCCACATCCTCTTCTGAATCCGGCTTGCACCTCTGGAAGTTCTTTATCAATATACTGCTGCAATAGTTTTTGAATTATCTTCAGTAAGATTTTACTTGTGTGCTATATTAATGATATTGTTCAATAATTTCCACATTCTGTGGGATCTCCTGTCTTTGAAATGGGTACAAATATAGATCTCTTCCAGTCAGTTGGCAAAGTAGCTGTCTTCCAAATCTCTTGGCATAACTGAGTGAGTGCCTCCAGTAGGGCATCTGTTTGTTGAAACATCTCAGTGAGTATTCTGTCAATTCCTAGAGCCTTGTTCTTTGACAATTCCTTCAGTGAAGCTTTGACTTCTTCCTTCAATATTACTGATTCTTGATCATATGCCACCTCCTGAAACGGATGAAGATTGACAGTTCTTTTTAGTACAGTGACTCTGTGTATTCCTTCTATCATCCTTTGATGCTTTCTGGATCGTTCAGTATTTTGTCCATAGAATCTTTCAATATTGCAACTCAAGGCTTGGATTTTTTCCTCAGTTCTTCAGCTTGAGAGATGCTGAGTGTGTTCTTCCCTTTTATTTTTCTAACTCATAGTTTTTGCACATTTCATTATAGTAATTGGCTTTGTCTTCTCTAGATGCTCTTTGAAATATTCTGTTCAGCTCTTTTATCTTGTCATTTCTTCCATTTGCTTTGGCTATTCTCCACTCAAGTCTAAGCTTCAGAATCGCTTCTGTCATCCATTTTGGTCTTTCCTTTTTTTTCTTGTCTTTTTAACGACCTCTTGCTTTCTTCATGGATGATGTTCTTGATGTCATCCCATAATTCTTCTGGTTTCTGGTCATTGGTGTTCAACACATCGAATCTATTCTGTAGACTGTCTCCAAATTCAAGAGGGATACATTCAAGGTCATATTTTGGCTGTTGTGGACTTGTTTTCATTGTCTTCAACTTCATGTTAAACAGCATATGAGCAGTTGATAGTCTGTTCCACTATCAGCTCCTGGTCTTGTTTTGGCTGAAGATATTGAGCTTTTCCATTGCATCTTACCACAGATGTAGTCAGTCTAATTCCTGTGTATCCCCAAGTGTCAGGAGAAGTGGAGGGAAAAGGAATGAAAGCCAGGACATCCAGGACAGAGAAAGCAAGCAGCACAGGGATCCAGGTAAGGAGAGGGACCTAGGCTCCAATCCCCAAGAGGCAAGAAAAGCTAAGGGGAAAGGAAAGGAAAGCCAGGTATCCAGGACAGAGTGAGCCAATGGCAGGGATCCTGGTAAGGGGAAGGTGGAGATGTTTTGAACAGCTAAGGGAGATAAAATTGTCCATCAGTTTGCCGTGCTCTGGGGCATGTTGCTGTGAGGCTTCAAGCTGTGCCACTGGTATTTCAAATGCCAGCAGGGTTGCATGTAGTGTACAAGCTTTGGGGCAGCTTGCTGAATGAGACAGCAGAGGGAGAAGGAGGAGGCCATCCCCTTCTCAAAGAATTGGCCAGGGAAAACCTTATGAA
>NW_006921990.1:454183-463424 GCF_000298275.1 Orycteropus afer afer
AATTAAAAAAAAAAAAAAGAACCAATGGAATTGAAGGAAGTAGTCCAAGCTACACTGAAGGAATTTTCCAAAAAAAAAAGTTTCCAGGAATTGATGGAATACCCACTGAGACACTGAGACATAGCAACAAACAAATGCAGAGCTAGAGGCACTGACTTGTTTATGCCAAGAGATTTGGAAGACAGCTACCTGGCCAACTGACTGGAAGAGATCAATATATATGCCTATTCTGAAGAAAAGTGATCCAATAGAATGTGAAAATCAATGAAAAGTATTATTAATATCACCACCACTCTGTCAGTTTGTTATACTGTGGTGGCTTGCATGTTGCTATGAAGCTGGAGCCTATACCACAGGTGCTTCAAATACCTTCAGGGTCACTCATGGTGGACAGGTTTTAGTGGAGTATCTAGACCAAGACAGACAGGAAGAGCAAAGAAGAGTTTATGCCTTTGGTTGTGGTGTTGGCACAAAGTACCAAAAATACCATGGACTGCCAGAAGAATAAATAAATCTCTCCTGGAAAAAGTGCAGCCAGAATGCTCCTTGGAAAGGAGAATGACCAGACTGTGTCTCACCTCCTTGGGTCATGTTGTATGAAGGGACCATTCCCTAGAGAAGGATATCATTTTTGAGGATCAGCAAAAAAGGAGAAGTCCCTCAATAAGATGGACTGACATAGTGGCTGCAACAATGGGCTCAAGTATAACAAGGATTGTGAAGATGGTGCACAGAGGATAGTGTTTTGTTCTGTTGTGCATAGGGTCACTATGGTAGGAGCCAACTCAATGGCAACTAACAACAACATTAATATCACATGCAAGTAAATTTTGCTGAAGAAAATTAAAAAATGGTTGTAGTGTTATATTGACTGGGAATTTCCTGAAATTAAAGCTGGATTCAGAAGAGGATGTGATAAGGGATATCATTGCTGATGTCAGATGAATGCTGACTGAAAGCAAAGAATACCAGAGAGTTGTTTACCTGTGTTTTTTGACTATGCCAAAGCATTTGACTGTATAGATTATAACAAATTATGGATAACATTGCAAAGAATGGGAATTCTAGAACACTTCATTGTGCACGAATAACCTGTATAGTGACTAAGAGCTATTTGAACAGAACAAAGGATGCTGTGTGGTGGAACGATATGTGTCAGGATTGTATCCTTTCACCATGCTTACTCAATCTGTGTGCTGTACAAATAATCTAAGAAGCTGGAATATATGAAGAAGAAAGTGGGAATAGGTTTGTAGGAAGACTCATTAACAACCCACAATATGCAGATGACACAACCTTCATTGCTGAAAGTGACAAGAACTTGCAGCACTTACTGATGGAGATCAAAGCCTTCAGTATGGATTATATCACAACATAAAGGAATCAAGAATCCTCACAACTGGACCAATAGGCAACATCATGATAAATGGAGAAAAGGTTGAAGTTGTCAGGGATTTCATTTCATTTGGATCCACAGTCCACCTATAGCAGCAACAGTCAAGAAATCAAACGTAGTGTTGCACTAGCCAAATCTGTTGCAAAAGACCTCGTTAAAGTGTTAAAGGGCAATGATGTCATGCACTCTTAGGTGTGGCTGGCCTAAACCATGGTATTTTCAATCGCTTCATATGAATGTGAAAGCTGGTCAATTAATATGAAAGACTGAAGAAGAGTTAATGCCTTTGAATTGTGGTGTTGGTAAAGAACACCATGACTGGTAAAAAGACCATGGATTGCCAGAAAAAGGAACCAATATGTCCTGGATGAAGTACAGCCAACTGCTCCTTAGAAGCAAGAATGGTCAGACTTGTTTCACCTTCTTTGGTCATGTTATCACAAGAGACCAGTCCCTGAAGAAGGATATCATGCTTGGTAAAGCAGAGAAAGGGAAACACCCTCAAAGAGAGGGACTGACACAGTGGCTGCAACTATGGACTCAAGCATAGCAAGTATTGTGAGGATGGTGTAGAATTGGGCAGCGCTTCATTCTGCTGTACATAAGGTCGCTATGTGTCAGAGCTGACTCAAAGGCACCTAACAACAGCCACAAACCTCAAAAGGCAGGAATGGGTAGGAAAGAAAGACAAAAAGAAACAGTAATTACAGAGGAAATAGAATGCTGTTATATCATGGGGATTGTAAATAATGTTATGAAAGAAAATGTGTACTAACATACGAACAGAAAACCATTTTACTCTGTAAACTTTCACCCAAATCACAGTAAAAAGCTAATTAAAAGAAATTTTAGAGTGGACAGACTTGACCGGATTATTTGGTGAGTTTCAAGAGAAAAACCATTAACAGGTGAGAAAATTGAGCCTTGGAAAGACTTACCCACTAATGATGATTTGGATACCTTCACCATCAAAAGTATTAACATTTTTCATAAGCAGAATTTCAACAAATTAAGGTAGCATCTGGTGATAAATATTGTTAAAATCATAACTAAATAAGAGCCAAAGATTCATTTTTATTACATAATTTATATGCAAGTCAAGATTTGTTCGTTTGTTTATTTGTTTCCTTGTACTTATTTTTTCCATCACTTACTTATTGCCTATTTTACTAGGTCAGTTATATTGTTTTCTAATATAAATACAATAATGCTATCAGACATGTGACTCTATTCAAACAATAACTCCATAGAATCAGAATATTAGATGCATAAGTATGTCATAAACTGAGGTAGCAAGGTATAATGGAAGTTTTGACTGTTCATTTGGTAAATATTTTAAAAACCCAGAAATGACTGTTCACCAATGTTATACGTTTGACAGCTTTTCACTATATCAGTTCATAAAAGTTTTATTAGCAGTACTACTACTTCCGATGAAACTACAAAATATGAAATATCTCCAGATGGTGTATTT
Source organism: Orycteropus afer afer (assembly GCF_000298275.1). Taxonomy (NCBI): domain Eukaryota; kingdom Metazoa; phylum Chordata; class Mammalia; order Tubulidentata; family Orycteropodidae; genus Orycteropus; species Orycteropus afer. Next base: position 457,054 of record NW_006921990.1, read on the forward strand.
AAAGGAAATAATAAAATCTTTATCGTAAACAGCCACACAGAATGCAGCATTTCATCATGAAAGCTGGCAGACATGCATGCTGGGTATAGAAGGAGCTGAGGCAAAAGAAACAGCAGAGGAAGAAAATGAAAATGAATTAGGCAAGGAGCCGCAGCACAGCCCAACAGAGTTTGGCAGTGATATTTCTGAGAACCAGTATGATGACTTGTATGTGTTCATTCCTGGAGACAATCCAGAAAATGATTCACCAGAGCCACTCCTGAGCAGCACACCACCTGTTCCCCCACCGCGATGTGTAGCTGCTTCTCTCCAACTGGAAAAACCTCACTTGACATTACAAGGTAAGTTAAAGGTGTAAAACAACAACAACCACAATAATATGTTAGTGGGCTTATAGAATACATGGTACAAATAAGAAATCTACACAAAGCTTTTGAAACCAAAGAAATCTGTTCTTTAACAAATATTGCTATTGTTTCTGTTGGCTGCCATAGAGGCAGCCATTGACAAATGGTGACCCCATGCACAACTGAGAAATGCTACCCAGTCCTGAGCTACCCCCATGATCACACATCTTTGATCCATAGGGTTTTAATTAGCTGATTTTCAGAAATATGTTGCTAGGCCTTTATTCCTAGTCTGTATTAGTCTAGATATTCTGCTAAAACCTATATCATAGCATTCTAGCAACACATGTCTCCATTGACAGATGAGTGGTGGCTGCCTAGAGGTATAAACCATGGAAGGTGAGAATAATACCACTGAACCACAACTGCTGTCTCTTTGACAAAGATACTAGGAAGCAATATATGCCTGCCCCTACTTTTTTTTTTTTTAACTTTAGGAAAAAAATCTCAATATAAAACTTAAAGTAAATAAAGAAAAGTTGGAAGGAATAAAATCTGTAGTTTTTCACATAGAAGCAACATCAGTTATTTAAATAATGTTCTTAGAGTTTTGGCCAGAGGTAAAGACTAACTAACGTTTTACAGATTAATTAAAAATGATCTTGGGGACTTTTTAGTTGATAGCTGTTGAGGTATCAAGCAGTAAAAAGTTTATTACACATTGCATTTGTAGCTGACTCTTAAGACCAAAGTCTAAGAATACTCTGTTGCTGCTTAACTGGAAGAACAGTTAACATGGCTGTAGTCACATTTGTTCCAGGACTTAAGAATTAAGGAGTGTTGTTGCTATTGATGGTTACTGTGGAGTAGCTTCCAATTCATGGCTAGCCCACATATGCAGAGCAGTACTGCTTTATAGGGTTTGCAAGGCTGTGACCTTTCCGAAATAGATCACCAGGCATTACTTCCCAGATGCCTTTATGTGAATATGAACCACCAATATTTCCACTAACAGTCCAGTGACTTAACCATTTGTGCCACCCAGGGAGAGTCTCCTTAAGGAGTGCAGTGGGAGGAAAATTTCTCTAGATAACATGAAGAGCCACCATCTTAGGCTAATCTGCTTGGAGTGTTCATCAACCTGAGAAACTTCCAGCTCCTGGTTCATGCTTCCAAAGAAAAAACCATCAAACCAAACTCACTGCTAGCCAGTCAGTTCCAACTCATAGGGACCCCTCCTTGGGTTTCTGATGCAGTATCTCTAAGGAAATAGATAGCCCAGTCTTCCTTCCTATGCCACAAGAGCTCCTTGCTTAGAGGCACTAATTAACCTCACTTTATTCATTATTGTTGTTGTTGTTATGTGCCGTGGAGTCAGACCTGACTCATAGCAACCCTTCCTTGGATTTCTGAGGAGGTATCACTAAGGAAGTAGATTGCCCAACCTTCCTTCCAAGGAGTGGCTTGTGGGTTTGAACCGCCAGACTTCTGGTTAGCAGTCAAGTGCCTTAGGTACTATGCTACCAGAGCTCCTACTTTATTCATTACTGTTTTATATTTACTTCCCAAATTCAAATGTGTTCCTAAAAAAAAAAAAAATTAATAATAAGAATTTTTAAAAATAGCCATTAACAAAATCACACTTGTCATTATACCGTAGTTGTTCAGTCCTAGAAGGTACGGAGAAAGTCTATTACACTGTTTCAAAGAGTGAATTCTGAAGCCATGAAATTTAGCATTTGTGTCCTTGAAGTTTTCATCTCTGTGAAGGCCTAAGTTAATCAACATAAACCTTTGTTAAATTTATACACTATATTTAGCGATGTGAAGTACAGCTTAATGGAAAGTAGAGAAAACCTAATTAACACTATTCTGATTCATTTTCTCATCAAATGAATATTTATTGATCATCTACTGTGTGCCAAGCTCTTGTAGATATTTGAAATATATCAATGATATAGGCATATTAATATTTGGGAGGAAAAACATAGGTTAATAATACACACACAGCAAAATTCTGATATATTTTTCTCATTTTTATAGATTTAAATAATTTTATGCAGTTATTATAGTCAGTTGTTTGGAAACCAAGTTAGTCTTGTGTCATTATTTCTCTTAAAAGGAGATCATATTCTTCTTAGTGTAAATTTCTATATGTGATACACTAGTTAAGATGTCCACAACTACCTTACAGAGAATGGTCACCAGCTATCTAAAATCAGAAGCATAGTGTTGGCCAATATATCTCCTGCAAAGTACCAAATCTAAAAAGCAAAATAAAACAAAAAGCCTACTCCTTTAATTTAAACTTGGGTACTCTCTTTTTACATTTTACATGCAATGTTATCTTTAATCTCATCTTCTCATAAGGCTGATACTGTAAATAAATGGAAAGCAAAATGCCAGTATTTTTCTTTATTTTTTTTAAATTAAGGTCTTTAACAGTAATATTGTAGGCTATCACTATTTTTTTTATCAGTGACTATGCATGGGTTCCTTGACATTAGCTAGTGATACCTTTAGGAATTGCCCTTTAAGAGTAGCTTTCATCTGCCCTTAAGTTAATAAAAAGAGCACCACAGTAATAGCCTAAATATCAAAACTCTGATGATGGTTTTATGGGCATACTTATTAGAGAAAATGATAATATATAACACTGCAGAGTACTTTTTAATTCGTAAATAACATATTGTTTCCTTTTATTTTCACAACCACTCTATAAGGCCAGCATTATTATTATCCCATCTCCATAGATGAGTCAGAAGTCCTGGGTAATGCAACCAGTTCAAAACCCTTTGGCTGCTAACTAAAACGTCAGAAGTTACAATCTGCCCAAAGGTACCTTGGAGTAAAGGCCTGGTGATCTATTTCCAAATAACCAGCCATTAAAAACCTATGGAGAATAGTTCCATCTGACACACATGGGGTCACTATGAGTCAGAGTCAACTCTCCATGAGGTGGTGTCAACCGGGATTTTTGTTTGTTTGTTTGTTTCTGTAGATGAGTCATACATGGTCTTGGACTCAGACCCAAGACTATAGAGCCGGTAATTTTAATGTGTCAGTTACTTATTCACATGTACAGGTTTCCTGAGCCTTTTTGTTTCTTCTCTGTCAAACACACTTTCACTCCAATAATTTCAAAAGTTGGAATTGCCAAAAAAAAAAAACACCTCACTGCTGTAGAGTCATTGCAACTCATAGCAACTCCTCCTTGGGTTTCCGAGGCGGTATCTGTATGGAAATAGATTGCCCAGTCTTCCTTTTGAGGAGAGGCTGGTGGGTTTGAATCACCAGCCTTCTGGTTAGCAGTCAAGTGTCTTAGGCATTACCCCACCAGAGCTCCTACTTTGTTGTTTTGATGTGCCCTCGGGTCGGACCTGACTCATAGCGACCCCTCCTTGGGTTGCCGAGGCAGTATCACTACAAAAGTAGATTGCCCCACCTTCCTTCCGAGGAGTGGCTGGTGGGTTTGAACCGCCAGCCTTCTCGTTAGCAGTCAAGTGTCTTAGGCACTACACCATCAGAGCTCCTAGAGCTCCTACAGGAGAGATTTATTTTAATCTTTATTTATGAATGTACAATGTGAATTAAGAAAGCCCAGGACCTGATCTGAAATAAAAAGTATGAAGTGACACTAAAAAATAAAAAGTAAAATGTATCATTTCTAGTGTAAGACCAACTTTAGATACTTGGAAAAGGAAGTGGGTGGGGAAACAAAGGTAGTTAACAGCTCAGGAAATCAGTTCACAAAAGCAAAGAGTTGACAGTTGCACTAAAAATGAAGTCTGTGAAAGTATTTCCCACACATTTAATCTGGTTTCACCTGTGCTGCTGTCAGAGAATAAAGTCATGAAGTCAAAATTTCAAAGTCATATTATTCACAGGAAAAAGGCAAGTTATGTTGATACCAAAGTTAGTGCTAGGCATATGGGCAATTAATACTTCTTAGGTTAAAATAACTGGAAAAATCAGGTCTAAAATTCTATTAGGAGATGGTTTTAATCTCTCTTCATGAACCCATCTAAAAGGAATAGTGCCTAAGGTACTTGACTGCTAACCAGAAGGCTGGCAGTTCAAACCCACCAGCCACTCCTCAGAAGGAAGACTGGGCAATCTACTTCCATAGAGATACCACCTCAGAAACCCAAGGAGGGATTGTTATGAGTCGAAATAGACTCAATGGCAATGAGTTTGGTTTGGTTTTTGGTCTTATGATAATATCCATTTATTTTGCTCTGCAACTTGTCTTTCCCATTAGCATCTAAGGTTTTCCTCTGTTGTTGTTGTTGTTGTTTGCCATCGAGTCGGCCCCGACTCATAGCGACCCCTCCTTGGGTTTCCGAGGCAGTATCACTACGGAAGTAGGATTGCCCAACTTCCTTCCGAGGAGTGGCTGGTGGATTTGAACCGCCAGCCGTCTGGTTAGCAGGCAAGTGTCTTAGCCACTATGCTACCAGAGAATACCCTTAAGTAAGCTTTTTTTTTTTTTTTTTTTGAGTCAGACTCATTTACCGAGCAAAGAGGCACCAAGACAGCTAACATGAACAAATTTCTTAGAATACCACAGAAAAGCAATATTTTTTTTTGGCCAATAAGGCAAATGCTTTCTATCTTGTTATTTTTACTAACACTTTAAGCAAAATACCTGTCAAAGGAAAGATTGAAAAACAAACAAACAAAAAACAGCTTCCATTGGCCTGATAGAGAGCCAATGAAATTCTCAACTTCTTTATTAACCAAAGTATATTCTGACTAAATAATTGCTACTGAAATATTTAACACACTTTTATAAAAATACATAAAGATTTTACTGAATGGAAAAATTATCAAGGACTATAAAACCAACAATTTTACTTTTTCATGTGAATTAATCCTCAAATCATTGATTATTCATGCATCATTTATGTCATGAAATTACCAACTGTACTTTCACTGTCCTTCACCTAAAAATAAGGTTCATGTTGCCTTGTAGAAATCAAGAGTTGAATTTTTGAAAACGATTTTTCATAGCCAGAGTGAGTGACTGCTAGAGACCAGATAATGGTGCCTTTGGTCATTCTGCATTCATTTTCAGAGAAATTGTGTTTTAGGCAAAATACCTAGTGCAAATTCTATGAAAAGTAACATGATTTCAAATGAAAGAAAAATTTCACAATATTATGCTTGAAAAACACGAGTTTCCAGAGTGCTTGCAATTGGAGACTTTATAACTTAATTTCCTTATATTAAATCATTTATAAACTATAACATACAAAGTAATACGGAAAAATATGCACCATAAAAAAAGTTCATCTTAAGCAAACTAAGTGTTTTTCCTTAACAAGGTTAACAATTACAAACTGCAGGAGGATATGCTAGTAAAATTATGGCATGATTTTCCATTTTTGGAATTTATGAGGTAATACATAAACTATTTTTCAAGAGGCAGATAGTTTTACATTGTTTTCTATGACATCTGATTAAACCTGTTTGAGAAGTTCAGGTAATTGACAGATGCCAGAACCAAAAACCAAACTCACTGCCACTGAGTCGGATCCAACTCATAGCGACCCTTCCTTGGATTTCTGAGGCAATATCACTATGGAAGTAGATTGCCCAATTTTCCTTCCAAGGAGTGGATGGTGGGTTTGAACCACTAGCCTTCTGGTTAAGCAGTCAAATGTCTTAGGCACTATGCCATCAGAGCTCCCAATTGACAAATAGGCAGCAATAATATTACATATCATGAAAGACTAAATATAATCTGAATATTTCACAAGCAGGAGCAACATTGCAAGGCCAAATGGAAAAAAATGAAAACTGGTGTGATCCTGATGGAAGACAAGAAACAGAAGTTGAACCCAAAGAGGAGAATGAAAAAGAAGATGAAAAGAAGCAGGAGGAGGAGGAAGACCCATATACTTTTGCTGAGATAGATGACAATGAATATGACACAATACTGGCCAGTCTGAGTATAAAGAAAAAACTTGGAAGTCGGTCTTTCATTATAAATAGACCACCTGCCCCTACTCCAAGGCCCAC
>NW_006921990.1:463734-473231 GCF_000298275.1 Orycteropus afer afer
AACATGAAACCATAGCAAGCAAGGAGAAATTCTATTTGATGTTTTCTATGTAATTCTACAAGAGAAAAGTCAATTCCCACAAAAAAATCTGCACCACAAGAAAAGAAGGTAGGTAGTAGACCATATGGTACTCAACTTTATTTTTTGCCCCTAATTTCATTTCAGACAACTGTAATTTCCTGAGCAGTTTGAATAATAGAATTTAATATATGCAAAGAATTTCTCCAATCCATCTGAAATTTCACTTCATCTCAATGATTAAGGTTCACTTCTTGTCTTGGAAGGACTAAATCATTTTAGACTTCAATTTTCTTTCCCCTCAGTTGGATATAAAGGAAAAATAACAAATCCCTGGAGGTTTTTAACATTTACAGTCCCAGCTAAAAAAACAAACAAATGCACTGTTGTCCAGTTGATTTGACTCATAGCAACCCCTCCTTGGGTTTCCGAGGCAATATCTCTGTGGAGGGAGCTCTGGTGGTGTAGTGCCTAAGGCATTTGACTGCTAACCAGAAGGCTGGCAGTTCAAACCCACCAGGCTCTCCTCAGAAAGAAGCTTGGGCAATCTACTTCCATAGAGATACTGCCTCCTGCCTCAGAAACCCAAGGAGTGGTCCTATGAGTCGAATCAACTTGATGGCAGTCTCACACACACACACACACCTCTACAGAAGTAGATTGCCCAATCTTCCTTCCGAGGAGTGGCTGGTGGGTTTTAACCGCCAACTTTCTGGTTAGCAGATAAATGCCTTAGGCACCACACATCTCCTGTTATTTCCTGACACTGTTGTATATAGTGTTTGGTTTGGTGCATTCCATGAGTTCATAGTATCTAAGAGATCAACTGTTTTTATTGATGCATTACACACACATGTATCAAAAGCTTTCCTTAGGCTAGATTCCATGGTTGGGGCTGAGAATATGGGATAAAATAAGTTTCTCACTCTTGAGGAGTTTTGTGGCAACATCAGAAAACAGACATGCAACTGAATACAGAGAACACAATGGGATGTTTTATTAAAGATTTTGAACAAAATGTTTTCAATCAAACAAAATATTTGGGTGACAACTAAGGTTGAGAGCGAATAGATTATAAATTCAAAAAATCCAAGCAAACTGTCCATATAAAACATTTAAGTATATACTATAAATCCGCACAAGACAGTAACTCATCCATGCTCAGTGTTCTAAAGAAACCATTCCATTTAAACAGTAGGTATTGAGAGATTTGTGTAAGAAAATTTAGTGAGTATACAAAAAGTTATTTGCAAGTGCACAACATATTTAGTTAACAATTTTTGTTGTTGATAATGTTCAAGAAAATATAACCAATTAGGAAATTGTAACAAATTAATAAATATTTCAGTTAAAATAAATATGAGTTGGAACAATTTTCTAGATTACTAAGGCAGGGAATATGCTTTAATTAGAAATTCTCAGATCATCTATCATAGTGGTTACTAGGATATTACTATTTCTTGGGCAAGTTTGCTAAATCTCAAAAATACTTTCTAAAGAGATACATAGTTCAATACAAAAATTTAGCCATATTCTGAAGATTTTTAAACAAATCTATTGTCTTCTCTACTCCCAACTTCAGGAGTTTCCTCAGGGCCACAAATACTGACTTTCATGTCATGCTGTTCTGCTCTTAGAGCTTTATCTTCTTATCCTTCTATATTAGCTATCACATTGTTATTTTGCAAGAGCTCTTTCCTCTCTATTTGTTCTTTTGTACAGCATTATTTTCTCCCTTTTTTTCTTTGTGGTGATGGTGGTGGTGTTGAGGTTATTTAACATCAACTTTACCTTTTTGTGTATATTCATTAAAATTTTCGTTTCATTTTTTTTTATATCTATTTTTCTCATGCTGTCATATTATCTCTATTATATTTCTGTTTGTTCCTTGCTTGTTTTCTTGTTTTGGTCTCTGTAATACTTTTACTTTCATTGAATATCTAATTATTCTCGGTTGTTATTTCATATTTAAGAACAAAACACCAAAACCCTAAATGGAAACTCTACTTCTTAACTTACAGGCTAATAGGGAAGTACCAGCTTTTTCATTGTATTATCACTAAGCGTTGGGATAGTACCTAAGGCACTTGACTGCTAACCAGAAGGCTAGCGGTTCAAACCCACCAGCCACTCCCCAGAAGGAAGATGAGGCAATCTACTTCCATAGTAATACTGCCTCAGGGACACAAGGAGGGGTCGCTATGAGTCGGGTCCGACTCCACAGCACATAACAACAACAACAACATGGTTGCCATGAGTAGGAATCAGCTTGACAGCTCACAACAATATCCTTCAATGCTTTTTAATTTTTATTGAGTAAGATCCAACTAACTCCAATCTGCACTTATACATTTGGCTGTCAGCACTCGGAGAGGAGTGTGGAAAGGAAATTGGGAAATTTCACTATTTCGAATATACAGTTTGTTTTCCCTGTTTCGGTTTATTGTAAAAGTCTGCCATACACTGTACTTTGTGTCCCATGACCAGAGTTATTCCTGTTCAATATCTTCAAAGAATAACTATATTATCAAGTATGATTGCCTCATTGCACATAATTGGAGAAAATAATGGAAGCTATAACTGCTTTAGAATTTGAACTAATTCCCAAGATAAATTAGTGAATTTGGATTGTTTTCCCCATTCATTTATTGATTACAAATATATTTGTTGAGTATCAAACAATAAGTAATTAAAATCTTCCTGTGTGCTAACTATATAATGTTCCAATAATATGCATTTTGTCATATAGACCTATACACCCTTAGGCACTTTAAGGAATGCTAGAAATCTCTAGATTCTAAGAAATTTCAAAGATTTTTTATATCATCTACCCATCCTGATTGTGGAACTCTTCAACATTTATATCTTTCTAATTCAATTAAAAAAGAAAAAACTCATGCTGTGGAGTTGATTTGACTCATAGCGACCCCTCCTTGGGTTTCCAAGGCAGTATCTCTAAGGAAGTAGATTGTTCAATCTTCCTTCCGAGGAGTGGCTGGTGGGTTTGAACCTCCAGCCTTCTGGTTAGCAGTCAGATGCCTTAGGCACTATGCTGCCAGAGCTCCCAATTTAATTTTTCTCGCAATATTTGTATCATGTGGAGAGGGAACTCTTGTTATTATAAATTTTTTCCATTAAGTATGCAGAAACAAATATGGTTATTTGTCCCAAATCCTAAATCAGCAAGAGCTGAACGATAATGAAGTTCTCAGAGTCCCTGTCCATTGTTTCTTCCTATTCTCTTTCATTGGGATTTATTCAGCCTGCCTCTTCCTTTCATGCCATTGATTGCTGATTTCTCTGTTCCTACAATGAGATAAAGTTTGCCTCATCAGCTAATTCTTTCTTGATTTCCTTTGTATTTGCCAGGGTAATAGTCTTTCATCTCATCTTTCCTTTTTTCCTTTTATTTTTTCCCCCTAGCTCAGGCAGATCTATTAAATAGATTTGCCAAGGTTTCCCAGCAAACCACTAATTCAATTAGAAGAACATTAATTTGTCCCAATTCTTCCCACAGAACAGAAGTGGCAGCAGAATGATGGCACATCAGGGTGGGTCAGTCAATGTAGCCAAAAAAGAAGGACACGGAGTAGAGAATAGAGGAAAAATGCAGAATTCCAACGTATTTCAGAACCTCAAGAAAAAAGTGGCAAAGAGACTAGACAAAGGAAATGCAGGAAGGTATAGGAAAAATATATTGGCTTTACAAAAAGACATGTATTCACATTCAGCCTAACAAAAACCAAAAAAACCAAACTCACTGCCATTGAGTTGGATCCGATTCACAGTGACTCCTCCTTGGGTTTCCGAGGCAGTATCCCTATGGAAGTAGAATGCCCAATCTTCCTTCCAAGGAGTTGCTGGTGAGTTTGAACCATCACCCTTCAGGTTAGCAGTCAAATGCCTTAGGCATTACACCACCAGAGCTCCTTTCTTATTCAAGTGACTTAATGTAAATGAGATTCAATTTCCTTATTATAAATTAGGGATAAATATAATATCTACATCAAGGATTATTACAATTTTTAAATGAGATAAAATTAGCAAATACCCAGCACAATATTTGATATGCAGCATCGACCAACAACCAACCCAACCCACTGCCATGGAGTAGATTCCAATTCACAATGACCCTATAGGACAGAGTAGAACTGCCGCACAGTGTGTCTAAGGCTGTAAATCTTTAAGTAAGCAGACTGCCTCATCTTTGTCCTTCACAGCGGCTAGTGGATTCAAACCAGCGATCTTTTGGTTATCAGCCAAATGCCTTAACCACTGCACCACCAGAACTCCTTGTATATGGAATACACTCAAGAAATTATAGTTAAAAGAAATCCTACTATATCTTTGCTCAGCTTCTGGACAGAGAATGACTTTGAATCATAGTAAAATTTAAATCATAGAAAAAGTGTTTGTGTGAATTAAATTTGACCCACAGAGGTCTGTAGTTGTCCTGCATGATTTGTGAAGAGCTGCACAAGAAAGTGGGATTTACTCAGAGAAGCTAGAGAACAAATAAGTTATTACTCATAGGTCCCAGAAAGGAAAACTCAGTATGCCCTGACATAGGTTCATACAAGAGGTTACACCTCAGGATAAGGCAACACCAGCTAGAACTGGAGGAGAGGGCTTATGTATAGGAAAGGAGGGAGGTTGTGTTATGTGGTTAGTGCAAACTGAAGTCTTATTTGTCAGTTTAAAAGTTTTGAGTAAATTAGCATGGAAAAAAGGAGAGATTTGTTCAAAGAAAACCATATAGGGCATGGACAGGAAGGACAAGGAGTGACCACATTAGTGGGAGACTGGGTGACAAGACAGGTATGGCTATGTTATTCACTGGATGAAAGAGCAACTAAGGAATTAAAGGATACCAGTGCAACAAACTACATAGGAGAGTGTGCTCCCTGGATTCTGCTGAAGTCAGATGTAAGGAAGATAACAGAGCTAGAATCCACTAATTCTTAAATTGCTTCTATTTTGAAGCTTATTATTTTTAACATTGCTCCTATGTTTGAAGGAGGAGCTCTGGTAGTGTAGTGCCTGAGGCACTTGACTGCTAACCAGAGGCTGGCAGTTCAAACCAACCAGCCACTCCTCGGAAGGGAGGTTGGGCAATCTACTTCCATAGTGATACCACCTCAGAAACCCAAGGAGGGGTCACTATGAGTTGGGGCCAACTCGACGGCACATAACAATAACTAACATGTTTGAAGGAAGGAACCCTGGTTAAAGTGCTCAGCTGCAAGCTGAAAAATTGATGGTTCAAATCCGCTAAACTATCCTTGGAAGAAAGATGTGACAGTCCACTTCCATACAGATTACTCTTTTCTATTGGGTCACTATGAGTTGAAACCTACTCAAAGACAAGGGGTTATGTTTGAAATATGACTAGTTTGAAAAGGAGAATCCACCCAGTATAACTCAAAGCTCTGGGATATCCACGTATAGGTAAGATATCCGTATATAGATTCAAACTGCTATCACATAGAAAAACATATCAGAGAGAAGCTCTATTTCCCCCATCACCACTACCTCCTGCCTCCAGAAGGTAACTAATGAATGCAAAACTAAACCCATGTTGGTTATTTTTTTTCAAGGGATATATTTCTGATTTTCATCCCATTTTTGTTCCTCTAAACCTATTTTTTCTTAACAACCACCAAAGGAATAATTCATTTTTTCATAATGGAAAGTTTTTGACATCTGCTACTTTCTGATATTGTATTCTCTCCCCTTTTTCTTTCTGTAATATCTGAAAGGATCAGGTTCATTAAGCTTCAAGAAGCTAGAGGAATTAACATGAATTTACAGCCCTTTTTAGTGACAGAATTCTTGATTTAAGACAAATCAAGGAAAGAAAGTAAGCACTTGGCATAATGTATGTAGATAGATAGGTAGTCAAAATTATATCCATAAATCACACAAAGAAATGAATGCCTATTGGGGAAAATTTTTCAACATCAGAGGATAATCTCCCATTTTCCCCTCACACAATTAATAGAGCAGAGATCCTTCTTCAGATTTCATGTGGCTGATGGGGTAAAATATAATTTCCCTTTCAATTTTCAGTTGCCCTTGGCATTTTGCAGTGCAACAAAGTTGTATATGACATTTTTGAGAGCTAGTCAATTACTGGGACCCCAAAATGTCAAGTACAACTTAGTTGCTCTCAGAAATTTTCCACTTGCAATTCACTTGTACTTGAAATTGATTGAAATGCAAAAATGAAAAGAGACACTTAGGAAAATTAATCCTTAGCATTGTAAATGTGATAGAGTAGAGAGATGGTCAAACAGATAATAGTGGGCCTGAGATCAAGATCCTGAGGTCCTACTTTCTTCTGGCTGGGTGACCTTGTCCAAACCATTTAGCTTCAGAACCTAGTATTTATATCACAGGTGCTCTGAGAACAAAGGAACATATTTATCATTCTGTAAGCCAAGTGTTCCTGTCTTCCTCTATGACTCCCTCCCTCTCTCCTTTCTATGATAGGGTATTGGTACTGTTTGCAAATGGGCGGTTGTTCTGACCTGGGCTCGCACAGTCCATTACCAGAGATCAAGTCATCTTGTATAACTCAGGTGTTTTGATTTGCTTTTTATGTTCTTCTCACAGCAAAACATCATTATGCCCTGGATCCTCTACAGAAACATGGAATGAAACCTGTGAAGGGCTTTGCAGACCATCTGTTAGACTTCAGGCATAGTAATGATGAACTTTTCCAGCCTCATCGTCTGGGAATTCAATTCCTTTATATTAGTGAAGTGGGAAGGAGGTAGTAATCAACTCTGGTGTGAATTGACATTAAAAAATTTGTATTACATAGAAAATGAATGAAAATATCTTCAAGCACTTAGATTTTCATTGAACAACATAGTGACTTCTGTTTTTTTTTTTTTTTTTTTTTTCTCCCCAGCATAGTGCAATGTTCCTAGGCTTTCCATTAAATACATCTTTAGCAAGAAGTTGAATTGATGTAGAACAGTGGTTTTCAACAAGGGGTGATTTCTCCCCAAGGGGGCAGGTGGCAATATCTGGAGACATTTTTGTTTGTCATGACTGAAGGCAAGCTACTGGCATCTAGTGGGTAGAGGCCAGGGATGCTGCGAAACATCCTACAATGCATAGGGCAGATCCTCACCGTAAAAATCATCAGGTCTCAAATGTCAGTAATGTCACTATCATGAATCCCTAGCCTAAATTGTTTCCACTTTAAGCCAGAGTAAACATTTGAAATTTTAGAGAATGGTCACTTAAAGATGAAATCATTAGTGTGTCAACTATCTGCACATATTCTCTTTTCTCACATTAGATGTTTTGAATTCACATTTTTCACCAGAACTATAAATGTGTCTATCTCTTTGACTCTAAATATAGCTAACAGAGGCAAAGACAATGCTTTTTGGGGTTTGCACACAGGTAAAAACTTTCTGAAGGACCAGAAGCCTGATGTAGTGAAATTTATGAAGATTTTGAAGGTAGATGGAGTAAAATTCTATTAGGACTTTGCAACTCAAGAACTGTGTAACTTTACGCATTTACATCAAGTTGCTTCATTTTTTTAAAGGAATGATAATACCTCACACAACTTACATGTACACTAAAACACATGTACAGTGGCCAACTCAGAATAAGTCCACAGAAAGCAAACTCATTATATGAAAGATATTCTGTAGAAATAGAGGTGAGATTATCTTCCCAATTAGTGTGCCTTTTGCATCTTTCCTTGGGTTTGGTATGGCAGTACACCATGTTGCATAACTTTTCAAAGTATTTATTACCTACTGATATTGACCACTAAGAATCTCTGGTGGTGCAGTGACTAAGGCATTTGACTGCTAACCAGAAGTTTGGCAGTTCAAAGCCACCAGCCACTCTGTGGAAGGAAAATGGGACAATTTACTTCGGTAAAGATTTACAGCCTTGGAAACCCAATGGGGGTCACTATGAGTTAAAGTCAATTCAATAGCAGTGAGTAATATTGACCACAATGTAAATAAATAAATAGGCAAGTCTTGTCTTTGTAGAGTTTTCAATCTGCATTTCTATAGTTTAAGTCTTATTAGCAGGACTAGTATTTAATATTTCTTCAAGGTGAGCATAACAATATAGCTTATTTCATGTTCAAGGAAAACTTGGAACCCTGTGAAATGCACCAAAATGCAAACCATGATCCTACAGGTACTTCTCAGCTTAGCAACATTTCCCTGAAACAGAAGGGGGCGGGGCAGAAAAAAGAAAAGTTATTTGGGGTAAGATGATCTCATTATAATAGCATTCCAGTGGCTAGTAAGAAATTTCTACCCAAACCACACTTCTTTAAAACAAAAAGAAAATTATTTGGAATGTTATTAGAGTAATGCCTATACTTCTTTCTTTATTAAATACAAATGGGCAGAAAGTGAAGTCAAGCAATAAGCAAGAACAGAGTCTTATGGAAGGAAACAAACCCGAAGTCTAGAGCTATGCAAGCAATAGGTGCTCGATATATGATGTCTGCTTGGTAACAAGAGGGAAGAGGACCTAGTAGGCTGGAGATTTTACTGATAAATGTATGTAATGACTTCAAGCTAATAACATTTCTAGATGAAACTTTTTCTTATTTTGATCAAAAGGTTAAAAGACAAATTATGCTTTAGTAAAAATTAAGTTCCTTGAACATAGGAAACAAAATAATTTACAGTGAGTTTCTTGATTTGAGAGACTTTTCTTTATGAGAATACTTTTATCAGACTTAAAGTTCCTGTTACAAGTTAGCCAAAAAAGTCATTTGCTCTCCTCAGGAAACTAAAGCATTCATTGATACAGCTATTTAATGAGAACTTCCACAACATCTGCAGATATGTGTTTCTCAACTCTCTATCTCTGTCCATATCAAGAGTAAACTGTAGCCACATCAGTGACATTATGTGTGCAGGCTGGCCATTTGCAAACTTCCCCTAATGAAAAATAATGGCACAACTCCCAACTCTATGTATCCACCACACAGTAACTACTTCAGGGTGAAAACACCAAACCCAAATCCACTGCCACTGAGTCTATTCTACCTCAAAGTGACCCTATAGGGCAGAGTAGAACTGTCTCATGGGGTTTCCAAGGCTATAAATTTTTAGGGAAGCAGAATGACTCATCTTTCTCCAACAAAGCAACTGGTGGATTCAAACCATAGACCTTTTGGTTAGCAGCTGAATATTTTACCACTGTACCACCAGAGCTCCATCAAGGTGAAATTCAACCTTCATATTACGTGGTTGATATAACTGTTTATTTGAGGTGATGCCTGTTCAAATGTGGTACGCTATACTTGATAAATTTATTCAAATTAATTGTTGCTAGAATTAAATGGTGATTTTAAGCTAATAAGAATGCTCAGTCTGTCTTGGTCAGTTTATAAAGGGTCAACTTCTCTCCTCTGACCATCATTCGATCACCCAGCAAATATACGCACAGGGTTAGAACACTGTCTTCACAGTTTTTGC
>NW_006921990.1:474016-474865 GCF_000298275.1 Orycteropus afer afer
ATAGTATTCCATTGTGTGAATGTACCAAAGTTTGGTTATCCATTCCTCAGTTGTTGGACATCTAGGTTGTTTCCAAGTTTTGGCTATTGTAAATACTCATTCTGGTTTTTTGTGATGAGCTTTCACGTTGCACAAATTGGGGGAGCAAGTTGGGGAGAGTGAAAGTGTAGGAACTGAATTATAACACTGCCCTTCTTAATTGTTTTTCATCTCTACCCACTGACATCGAGTTGGATCTGGCTCATAAGGACCCTCCTTGGGTTTCCAAGGCGGTATCACTGTGAAAGTAGATTGCTCAACCTTCCTTCCAAGGAGTGGCTGGTGGATTTGAACCCCCAGCTTTCTGGTTAGCAGTCAAATTCCTTAGGCACTACACCACCAGAGCTCCCTTTTCATCTCTATCCTCTCTCGTTTTGCATAAATGAATAGATCACAATGGAAGACAATGTAAAGAATTTGATAATGTCTTCTTTACCTTTACATTCTCAAAGCCTAGCACAACACTCAACCACAGCATCAGCAACCATATGAAAGTTTGCTGAGTGAATAATACACAGCTTACTACTGCCCTGTACAGTCTCATCCCCTGAGAGACCAGAACAAAATCCAAATCTGTATGTTTTATTTCATCTAAAATCTCCAGTTTCAAGGATGGATCCATCATTTATAGTTAGAGATATAGCTCTAAACAACATGTCATGTTACACTTCTAGAGATTGGCAATCTACTTCCATAGAGATACTGCCTCAGAAACCCAAGGACGTGTCACAAGTCAGGATCGACTCTATGACAGTGAGTTAGTATGAATGGGACAGCAAGAGGTTTATGGTTATAATTCATATATTTTTT
>NW_006921990.1:476680-485675 GCF_000298275.1 Orycteropus afer afer
TCTTGCTTCCAAGGAGCATTCTGGCTGCACTTCTTTTAGGAATTTAAATTAAATTTAAATCCATACTCACTTAAAACTTCAACCAGGCCTAATTGGGCCTGGAATGACTTGGGAAATAAGAATTGATAGTTATCTTAGAACATTACAACTGAGGTGATATTTTTGACTAGTTAGCATGTTAGGATATCAAAGTCATTGGTTTGATCACGTAGGGCCAGTTCATTTTTCTAGGACCTCAATCATACTAACCACATGGCTTTCAATATATACCCTAGGTTATAGGGGTATCATGTAGTAGTGTCTAGGAAGTTTTGTTTAAAAGATTAAAGGGGTCTTCCTGCTTTTTGGACCACTGTTCTTGGGCAAAGGCTCTGGAATTAAAGATAAACTTAAAAAAAAAAAAAGAAAAACCTGTGGAGCACAGTTTTACTCTGACACACATTGGATTGCCATAAGTCAGAATTGATTCTCTGGTAACTGGTGATAATAAATAATACATAAATATAAATAAGATCCCCTTTAACATAAGAGTCTAGAAGAGATATATGTAACAATTATGAATAAATTAGAAAAGTGACAGAAAAAAAAGAGAGAAGAATGTTGTAACTGTGTGAGACCTTGGATCTCATCATGTTTAAGCTCTAAATTTATTGACAAGAAAATAAGAACAGGAGGAAGAAGCCATGCCGTGCATGTTGTTAGAAGGACAGAACTGTACCCTTCCTCTGTTGGTTAACATTCTGGTCTGTAGAGTTTTTGTTTGTTTGTTTTCCCAATTGTTTTATGTTTAAAACAGACTCTCATGTAACTTACCACAAATCTGGTAGTACAAAAATTATGTACTTTGTATATACATCCAAGTAACTCATAACTCAAGGCTCAATGCTAACTATAGCATGAATTTTGTATTTATCTTTCCTTATCTTTTGTAAAATTGGTGTGGCTGAATATGATAAAGAATTTAAAGCTTTTCATAATAAAGTTTTAACTGTGGAAGCAATTTAAAATATTTCATCTAAAATTAACTGTAAAAAAGAAAGATTAATGAATTCTGGAATTTTATATCTGTCAGTTCTTTTCTTAAGGCTAATAGAGTATGTTTCTACGATAGGCATGTTTTCTTCAGTGATAGTTTTGATGGGCTAGTTCTTTCTCCAGGAAACAGGTTCAAATAGGTCTTTTCCCAAGATTACCTCATATTGAAAATTACCTACTAACTTTAATAGCGGTGGGAAGATAGTGTGTTTGGCAATATGCTAATTACTAATTAGAGGTTTTTAACAATGTGAGGCTTGTCTGGAGGTAAGACGAGGAGCACTATTGTAATGGATGCAGCTGGAGGTGAAATAGGAGGCAATTCCAATAGGGGCTTTCTTATACAGATGGAGAGGAATTTTATATTACAGGCATGACTTAAGGCTCATTCTGCTTTTGAAAAGTAGTGTTATCAGTGCCTTCATCATCATCCCACTCAGCGCATTCTACTCTCCCATCCCAACCCCCACCTCTATCCCAGAGTATCCCAAGTATACCCATTGCCATGGAATCCATTCCAACTCATGGTCAAGTCTCAACAATGAATATATATGCTACTTCTAACTTCTTAATCTAAAAACTGAGAGAACATTTATTTAGCGTTTACTGTATTTCATACATGCTGAGTACTCACAGTCAGCAGAAAGTATTTCAATAAAATTATGGTATAAAGTGATTTTTAGCCAACTAACTCCAAAAAGCTAGAAAAATAATTGTAGCTGCAGAATTCTTGAAACTTATCTCTTAATGCACTTTTTATTTCAATAATGTATTGTCTGAATTTTTCTTTTGGTTCAGGTAATTTCCTGCACTAATGACTCCAGACTACAGTGTTCTAGTCTTAGACATTCTCAGCTATCATCTTAACAATATTGGCAAAAAAAAAAAAAAAGCACAAAGAGTCTACAGGTTATTACAATCCCAATAGCATTTCATTTTTAAAATACTTTTAGGACTGGCTGATAAAAAACATCAAACACCACTTGTAAAATTCTAATATCCTCAAATATATTCACATACCATATACCCCTCAAAATATTTTATTTTAGGAAAAATGTTAAGCCACAAACTCAGAACTTGCCAGTAATATATATTTAGCATGGCTTCCACATATTAACTTGAAGCAGAAAACTGATTTGGAACTACAATGTTATTACATATGTATATTTCTCTTAAAGGCATTATACTTTTACAATATATTTGTTCCTTTTGAAAAGAGGATGATAGCAACTGACAAATGATAGATGTTTCATAAATAAGTATTGATTTAGTACAATTTAGGACACCTTTTTTTTTTTTACTTCAAAAATTGTCTTCTGGATTAATCAAGGAGGAGCTCTGGTAGCATAGTGGCTAAAGCACTTGAATGCTAACCAGAAGGCTGGCGGTTCAAACCCACCAGCCCCTCCTCGGAAGGAAGGTTGGGCAATCCTACTTCCGTAGTGATACTGCCTCGGAAACCCAAGGAGGGGTCGCTATGAGTCGGGGCTGACTCGACGGCACATAACAACAACAACAACAACAATGCCCTTGATAGAATTGCCCCAGGCATTTCTAAGGCTATAATTGTTATGGAAGCAGACTACCATGTCTTTCTCCCATAAGTAGGTTGGGACTGCAGACCTTTTGGTTAGCAGCCAAGCACTTTAACCACTGCTAATCTGTAAGTTGGAATCAACTTGTTGGCAATGGTGTTTTTTTTTTTCTTTTTTAATGACTTTGATATTAGAGTGGTTTAAAGAAAATTACATCAAAGATAGCTATCCAAAGTAACTAGATGTTTCTCCAAGTGGTCAAACACCATCCAACAGAAACACTGTCACTCCCACCCACCCCAGTTTGATCACACAGAAAATCCTGGGTGAACTATTAAAAGGGACAAGAGACACCATGTTGAAAATGCTCTAGGGCTTCCTTTTAATTTCCTTCCTCTTTCCTCCTTTATCTTTAAAAAGGGTATTATAGGAAGAAAAGAGGCAGCAATGCAAAAAGATCCAAGGAATAGGTTAAAGCTCAGGCTTATTGAGCATGTAAATTACATCTCTACCATCAATACTCTTTAGCATCAATAGCTCTGGAATCATTGAAAATTACTCAACCCTTTAACAATTTAATTACTTCTACCTCCCTCATCTATAAATACATGAGGTTGGACTAAATCTTCAAGGCCTTTTCCAGTTCCCAAATTCCATAACACAGACTATCCATAAAAAAAATAAGTATAAGGCTGGAATGTTCATTTTCTGAAGTAAAGTTGTAAAGGCTATAGATACTTTTCATTAACAAATGCCAGAAGCTATAGGGAATTTTGTGAGTGCTCAATAAATATTAAACAATCAATTTTATCTTTATTCTGCAAAATGGGGTGAGTAATGCTGACTCTACTCACAAAATTTCATGTGAGAAATAATAAACAAGACAAAGAACTTTTCAGATAATGAAGTAATTTTAATAAGCTGCCTTAATAAGTCTGAGGTCTAGCTAGATGATGCAAGAATAAAATGTCTTTTTTATTATTACATCTCTGAAATACAGCAGTCTTTTCATTTGTTTAAAAAGAAACAATCATTATCCTTGCTTATCACCAAAAGCCAGCATGAGTAATTTCTGTGCAAATGGAATTTTTCATGTGATTTTAACATTTATCACTTTTAGCAAAATGCAGCTTTTATCTTTACCTAATATCAAAATGAAATCATATCTTGATTTAAGCAGTTTAATGAGGAGTTCCATCAGCATTATACTATTCTGCCCTAAGAAAATGTTTTTTGAAATGACTGATAATCTGCACAAAAGAGAAAATTATGAATTTAATAATCGCCTGCTCAAAAATAATACAATTCAGGGATTGTTACTAAGTAAAATGATGTATTGCATTCTGGCTTCCAGGAGACTTCCATAGTATTTTTTAAATGTCTATGTTCAATAAATAATATGTTCTATATTTTTTTACAGTGTTCCAACAAAAGGCAGCTAGAAGACAATCTGATAGTGACAAGTTCCCTGGTCCTCCTAAGAAACAAGGTATTGAAACTAGCTTTGGTTTATTTAATAATCTCTTAATAAGATTTAAAGAAATTTTATGAGTACTGAATAAATTATCCTGGGGGAGAAATAAATAGTGTGTGCCTGATTAATTTTAGCTTTAATTTTGTGCCTTACCCAAATACAATTTTTTCATAACATTGCTGCATGAAAATTAGTGATCTCATATGGAACTTTCCATTTATTTCTTGAGAGAATTAAAGGTGCAATTGGAGAATAATAGAAGACTTTAAAAAGGTGTATCTTTTCCCCAATAAAAAGATATAACTTCCTCCTGCAAAAAAAAAGAAAAAAAAAATGAAATAACTAGAAAGTAATTAACAAAGAGAGGCAATGGCCTTATCAGAATGTTTATGATGTTGTTGATGCTGTTATCAGGGCACTAGTAAGGTCAAGAAAGAACAACGTCTCTAATGTGTTTCAGAGACCATTATTTCATAGACCTTTAGATGAATGTCCTGGAACTTAAGTTGGTGAGCAGAGCCAATTATTATTCAACCCAGTTTCTCAGTAAAGGGGACCACCATAGGATTTCTGTGCTCTGTATTGAATTCCAAATAAAGATTGTACACATTTCACATTATTATCTTGCTTCACTACTTGATCCAACATTTTGTGAACAACTAGGTATCACACAGAGAAGAGCTGAAAACTATCGTCACAAAGACATCTCACCTGAGAGTATTTTCCTTTTGTTCTACAAGGAGGCAGCTGTGTTGTTCTCCCTGAAACACTTGTCTCTTATTGAAAAGAGAAATTTTAACGGGTTACTCATTATGATTTTTCGGACAATAAAATCTTGGTTAAAATTCAAAAATAAAATATGTAAAATGTGGCAGACGTTGGGGGTAACATGGGCTGACTCTAAGAATCAATGAACATGTGCAGACCCTTTAACCTCAAACCATTTTTTACATAACTTGAGTCCAAAATGATATTACCTTGAAGTTATAAGTGAATTGTTGATACACTGAGACAAAACCAGGGAATTATTTCACAGCAGCCATCATTGTCAGTGCCATTATGGAGATGACTGGTTATTGATTGTACCAATTTCTACCACCTACTGAACTATTAAATGTAGAACCTCAATGGAGCTCCTTCTAGGATGCCATGAATCATTCTACAGAGGTGTGTCCTAAAGTAAATTCTTATCCCTAATTTCAAGTGGCATTTCTTTGGGCAATAATGCTGTATTTAGATCATTCTTCCAAGTAGATGGTTTTCATAAGCAACATGTGACGAAGGTGATCATCTAGTCTCCCAAGAACCATGTGGATATACTACTGGTGAATTTACATACAAGAAGCTCCTCCCATTTAATGTTTTTCACTTTCTAGTAATTTCTTTTTTTCTTGGGAAAGAAAAAGGGAAGAGAAATTGTTTTATTGGGGAAAAGATATATATTTTTAAAGTCTACTGTTATCCTCCAACTGTACCTTTAATTCTCTCAATAAATAAATTGAAAGATCCATATGAGGAGGATACACTTAGGATCAGAATAGTTACTAAAAAATATAAACAAAATAGATAATATTAATTGTATATGGACTCCTCCAAATACCTCACAGAACTTTGGAAAGAATAAAGAGAGGAAAAAGAAAGGGTTTTGAAATCTTTGAAAGGGAATTTCCCACAAGTTGTTTTCTTATAAATTATTTGATCATTGCATTTTTAATTAAATTCTTCTAGAATTAAGGAAATATGTGAAAAGGACTACAGGAGATGAAAAAAGGTGGCGAACAGGAAGTATAATGAAGAGATCCTTGGAATACATGTTCTTACCGATTATTTTTCTGGCTGTCCCACAGAAAGTAATATAAAGAGCAGCTGATTATATTCATTAAGCCTAACACACTACTCTGGAGTCGGATCCGACTCATAGCGACCCCTCCTTGGGTTTCTGAGGCAATATCACTGCAGAAATAGATTGCCCAACCTTCCTTTCAAGGAGTGGCTGGTGGGTTTGAACCACCAGTCTTCTGGTCAGCAGTCAAATGGCTTAGGCACTATGCCACCAGACGAGTACAATTATCAGTGTACCACATGTATAGAAAAATTACCCAACTGTAGCTAGAGAAAAGGAAAGGAGAGAATAATAAAAGGGAACAAAGTCCTAACTATAAAATATTTTCTTGGATGAATATGAATCCATATTTTGTTACCTAATTTGTTTCATCAAAATCAACTATCATTAGATTTTCTGTAACTCTTCAGGGTCTAAGATGTGAAAAATTTAAATCAAATTTTGCATGGAGTGTTTTCTCTGGATACTGAGTACAACTTATTTGATGGTGATTTTGATTAGTGACTTTAGACCTGTTTCCCTGTATTCTGTAAGCTGTGGATATTGGTAACACAGAAATACATAAGAATAGAAATATTGTTCCACTTATAAGAACTAAAGGAACATCAAACCTTATGAAATGTTAAAAAAAAAAAAAAATTCCCCATGACTATAATCTGCAGGGAAATCAGCATTTAGAATGAGAAAAAAAAATGGAGAAGACTTTGAAATAAAAGAATTTTGTATTAAAAGGCTTACTTTGTTCAACACTTTTTCTGGAAATGTTTTCAGACATTTATGACTACCCAGTCTCTGGGACATACTAAAATTCCACTGCCATCAAGTCAATTCTGATGCATAGCAACACTCATTGGGCTTACAAGGCTGTAAATCTTTATGGAAGTAGATTGCCTCATCTTCCTCCCATGTAGCAGCTGGTGGATTTGAACTGCTGACCTCTGATTAAAAGCCATATGCCTTACCCACTATACCAGCAGAGCTACTTTGGGACATACTAGGTACACAAAATGCTAATTCATTAAATATTCTCAGGCATTTTGGAATATCATGGTATATTAGAAGAAGTGTGTGCTTCTCCAATGATGATTTCTTTATTTGGTAGAAAACAACAACAGAAAAGAATCTTTTATAAGATTTTTGTAGGGATCAAGTTTTTTTTAAGGAATTAGACATATTCTTTAAAAAAGGTTAAAGAAATTATTTACTTCTTCCATTCTATGCTGGAAGGAAAAGATATTATGAAAGCCAACTGTTTTCCCACTGAAAGTATAAACATTTCAAATGTCCGAAGTTCAAGACTGCCAACAGATTGCCAGGAAGTTACATTATTGCTAAGTCAAGGAATTTTTCTGAGCAACAGAAAAAAATTAATTGGCACCATCTCCATAGAAATTCAATGGATTGCTTCAATTCAATTTTCACATCTTAAAAAATAAATAATAAATGTAAGGAAAAGTGCTGAGGACTTTGTATCACAGATAAAGTTTTCCATAAAAATACAATTTTCAAATCTGTTTTCTCAAGCTATTTCAGAAATTAAACAGTGCCAGAGAGCATTGTCACAGACAGAATATGCTCCCATCCCCACATCCACCATCTTGCCTCCTGCCCCAAACTGAGCCTCACAGGCAAGTCAAGGGTTTGTGCTTCAACTTTGCAAGCCATGGAACTGAATTTTGTCACCGTAATAGGATCTGATCAGATTTTTGAAATCTGAATCATGTTACCTCAGCTCACAAAGGACTGATTTATAACCTCCAGTTCCAATATATTAAGCCTATTTGTTGTTGTTGTTGTGATGTGCCCTCAAGTTGGACCCGACTCTTAGTGACCCCTCCTTGGGTTTCCGAGGTGATATCACTACAGAAGTAGATTGTCCCATCTTCCTTCCGAGGAGTGGCTGATGGGTTTGAACCACCAGCCTTCTAATTAGCAGTCAAGTGCCTTGGGAACTATGCTACCAGAGTTCCTATTAAGCCTATAATAGGGTAATATTCTTTTCCAATGGCTAAAACATTTGTATTCATTATCCCCTTGACAAAGTTTCTATAAAATATAATTAGTAATTGGAAGGTTACAGGTGAACATAGATCAAGTCAAAAGGTGCTAGAGAAATGTAAGGGTCCTTCATCAAGACCATGGAAAAATTGGGTTAATTTTCCCAGTCTCACAAAATTGTGTATTAGTCTAGGATCAAAATTGTTCTTGTCTTCTACACTTGTTAAATCCTTTTCTTTGACTGCACTGATGGACCTTTTATCCTCACCAATACCATGCCCATTTTACTAACACAATCTTACCTGAAACCAATTGTCTGTCAGTTTATCATTGCATGGTATGTTGTGTGTTGCTGTGAGGCTGGAGGCTATATCACTAGTGTTTCAAATACCAGCACAGTCACACATGAGGGACAGGTTTCAGAGGAGCTTCCAGACTAAGACAGACTGGAAAAAAGGAGGAAGCCATCCACTTCTGAAAATACTGGTCACTAAAAATCTTATGATTAGCAGTGTGTGTGGAGCAAATAATCTGAGAAGCTAGACTATGTGAAGAAGAATGTGGAATCAGGATTGGAGGAAGACTTATTAACAGCTTATGATATACAAATGACACAACCTTACTTGCTGAAATTGAGGATGACTTGGAGCACTTACTGATGAAGATCAAAGACTACAGTCTTCAGTATGAATTACACCTCAACATATAGAAAATGAAAATCACCACAACCGGACCAATAAGCACCATCATGATAAATGGAGAAACAATTGAAGTTATCAGTGGTTTCATTTTATTTGTGTCAACAATCAATGCCATGAAAGCAACAATCAAGAAATCAGACATCTTATTGCACTGGGGAAATCTACTGCAAAAGACTTCTTTAAAGTGTTAAGAAGCAAAGACATCACTTTGAAGACCAAAGTGCACCTAATCCAAGACATGGTATTTCAAATTGCCTTATAAGCATCTGAAAGCTGGGCAATGAATAAGGAAGAATGAAGAAAAGTTAATACCTTTGAATTATGGTGTTGGTTAGGCATATTGAAAATACTTTGGATTGCCAGTAGAATGAACAAACCCATCTTAGAAGATGTGCAGCCAGAATGCTCC
>NW_006921990.1:487000-493757 GCF_000298275.1 Orycteropus afer afer
AAAGATTTACAACTTTGGAAACCCTATAGGGCTTGCTGAGTCAGAATAGACTTGATGGCAGTGGGTTTGTTTTTTTGATTTAAGCCTTACCTTAGACATGGATGAAAAGTACAACGGAGGGAGAATTAAAAAAAGGAAAGAAAGAAAAAGAAAAAACACTGCCATCGAGTCGATTCAGAGTCAGCGACCCTCATTGGGTTTCCAAGGCAGTAAATCTTTATGGAAGTAGATTGTCCAGTCTTGCTTCCACAGAGTGACTGGTGGGTCTGAATCACCAACCTTCTGGTTAGCAGTCAGTTTCCTTAGGCATTGTGCTACCAGAGTTCAGTAAATCATCTCAAAATCAACATATTAAAAAAAGAGATCCCACCAAAATAAATCTTATGTTTCATAGGCCACATTGTGGCCAAATTTGTCTTGTAAATAGGTTGTATTTAAAAAAATAACCTGTAAAATATATTTTAAGAAATTTTGCCAAAACTGAAAAACATACATTTTGTAAATATTCATATTTACCAAACTGCCATTGTATAATTTTATCAATTCTGCAAATGACATTTACTATTATTGCTTATTATCATTCTTTATATATTGTTTTCCTTATATTTGAGATAGATTTCTTTAAACTTACAATTTTATAAAACAAAGAAAAATAAACTTGTATCAAGAGTCATATTATGAAGAAAAAAATGAAAGAAAATATTTGTGATAATGAATACAATTCTAATGTGTTCAATAAATAGGAACCCTGGTGGCATTTGAATAAGAAAAAGGTCAACAGTTTGAACCCACCAAACACTTTGTGGAGAAAGATGCAGCAGTCTGCTTCTCTAAAAAGATTTATAGCCTTGGAAGTCCTATGGGCCAGATTTACTCTGTCCTATAGGGTTGCTATGAGTCAGAATTTAACTCAACAGCAATGTGTAAGTCTTCTTTGTATATAAATTTTATCTGTCTGGTCCCTGTAGGCTTATGAGTTGGCAGCCCTTGGTATAGTCCCTGCCTACCAATTCTTCACCCCAGACTGCAAAATCATTATTGGCTGATCTTCTTTGGAGGGATGCATACTCACGGGAAAGATATACTGTGGGAACATATCTTTTATGTGTTCTCTAAGTGCCCAGTGCTGCAGCAGTTTGATAAATGTTAAATGATAAAATTTTCTATAAGCAAGAGAGCTGGGGAAATGTGGACAGTATTACCCTTATGTGAGAAAGAGAAAATGCTGGCCCCTGAAGTATTTTCATCAGCCTGTTTTTGCCAGTACTAGATATATTAAAAAGAAAAGAGGGAAAATTTTCAAAATGTGGTCATTTGTACTCCATAAAAGAGTAATAGCTTCAGTTCCTTTTTCCAGTATAACTTACATTTCCATTTGTCATATTGCTCAGAAAGTTTTTTGTTAAAATCATACCTGGAAAAACTTGGGTAATAATTGAGTTCTTCTCTAAAATAATGATATGCTAGCAGCTCACATTTTGGCCTTTCTCAGAAATACCTGTGAAGGCAAGGCATCAAAAATATGGAGTTCCTAATAAAAGTGAGGACTAAAACTGGAAAACAACCTAATTCTAGAATCTGGAACCAATTCTAATCAATTATAATGCTGAAGAAAAGGACACTGAGACATATAAAATCAGTAGTCTACTCCAGTTGTCAATGAAATAAAACAGTCCTTTACTCATGAAAGATGATGGGGAGGTATTGAATCCTCCCTAACTCACTGGCCCCCACTCTGTTACACAGAAGCTAATTTTTATAAGAAATCTTTACTTCAGAGCTAGTCTTTCTGTATATATGCAGGGACTAGCCTTCTCTGTAGGAAGCGAGGAGAGGAACTCAGTTCTGTGCATTGCAACCTGGGACCCTCAAGTACAGCTCTCTGGTGGGAGGGACTGGAGGTCAAGAAAACTTCTGCTAGTAGTGTATGGAGGAGGTTAGTTGCATGCAAACCTAATGGTGACCTTGTAAATTAAATGTAGAGAAGTAGCAGCAACAGAAAGTTGGAGGTGAAGGTCAGAATGAGAGGAAAACAAAACAATAATAGACATTTTAAGTGAGAGGACATAATGAGATAAAATATGTGACAGAAAAAGTGGTGCTAAAGTGATACAAGGACGTATGATAAAAATAAAATAAAGAATGAGGCTAATTTCGTAACATGATAAGGAATATCATACTAGTTCAAAAGTAGAGTTATTCCCATGTAAGGCAGAAAATGATAAGGATGCCCTTCATCAACAGTTTTACTTACAAATATTCTGAATGGTCTAGCAATTGCAATAATACATGAATCTAAAATAAAATCTATACCTATTGTTAAGAAGAAGATATCATTTTCAGATGATATATGCAGAGAAAGTCTGAGAGAATTAATTATGAATCTTTAAAATTATTAGAAATGATTGGCTATGATACAGAAATAATTTGCTATTTTAATACTCCAGAAATATTAGTTTGGAGACACTATGAACAATAACTCATTAAGCATACCTTCAAATTGCAGAAAAATATTTATTAAAAACAAAGAGAGACCCCGTTTTCCTGGATGGGTAAACTAAATAGTCTCAATTCTTCCTTAAGTAATTTATACATTAAAGTAAATACTAATCATTTTCTCTCTTTAGGAAGAGACACAGCAATTTGAAAGGATGTTTACAACTCTGTAGGAAATAAGAAGATCCTAAAGTCAATTATTTGGGAAAAAAAAAAAAAAAAAGATTAAGGCAGGACCACTTGTTATATGTGATATATAAAATTTATTACTTATGCAGTGTTTAGAGCTACAGTGTTACATTGGTAAGAGAAAAACTAACAATAAAAGAGAATTTTAGGTTATAAAATTGTTGTTGTTACTGGTGTTGAGTAGACCACCAACTCATGATAACTCATGCTAACAGAACAAAATATTGTCCAGTCTTGTGCCATCCCCAAGACTGGTTGCCTATTAGGCAGTTGCGAATTTCTTTAACACTCAACCCCCTAGCTAAGTAACAGAAAAGAACAAACAAACAAAAAAACAGATTTAAATCTTTGTCACTGCTTCTTTAAGCCCTATTACAGACAACTTCTTTTTCAATTTCCCACTATATAGTTTTATACAATGCTACAGTATGATACGGTATGGCATTACCACATGTAGTGGTAAAGCACTTGGCCTGCTAACCAGAAGATCAGTGGTCCAAACCCACCAGCCATTCAGCAGAAGTAAGATTAGACAGTCTGCTTCCTAAAGATTTTCAGCCTTGGAAACCCAGTGAGGTCAAAATAGAGTCAATGGCAGTGAGCTTGATTTTTGTTTTAGTATGATAATTGCAGTACAGTATGGTATGGTGTGGTGTTGTGTGGTGTAGTATATATGGCATGGATTGAAATAGTATGTGTTCAATTGGTAAGCCTATTAACAAGGTAGACTTTTTTTGTTGTAAAAACAATATAGTTTTATTACAGAGAGTTGAAGATTAGCATATGGTAATTTAGTTCTGATAGAATCATAATGGAATAACTAGTATAATTTTTAAAATTTCTATCCATGCTTTATTTTATTGCACGTGCAATTTTTATAAAGTTAAAATTTTACCATACATACAATTTCATTTACTGCCTTTGTACTTGTAATTATAATAACCACTTTAGCTCTGGTGGCACAGTACCTAAAGCGTTTGACTGCTAACCAGAAGGCTGGCGGTTCAAACCCACCAGCCACTCCTCCTCGGAAGGAAGGTTGGGCAATCTACTTCCGTAGTGATACTGCCTAGGAAACCCAAAAAGGGGTTGCTATAAGTCAGATCCAACTCAACGCCAGTGCATTTGTTTTTTATATAGTCTTTATTATTATATTATTTCAATGCCTATATGACTTACTTATCTAGAGCTGCTATAATGAAAATAACACAAATGGGTGGATTTAACAAATGAAAATTTATCGTCTCACAGTTTAGGAGGCTACAAGTCTGAATTCAGGGTGCTGGGTATAGGTGAAAGCTCTCTCTCTCTCTCTCTCTCTCTCTCTCTCTCAGCTCTGGGGTAAGGTCATTCCCTATCTCTTCAGCTTCTGTTTCCTTGTTCCTTGGAGATCTCTATGAGGCTTGGTATTTATCTTCTCCCATTTCCTTGTTGTTGTTAGGTGCCATTGAGTTGGCTCCAACTGACAGCATGCAACAGAATGAAACAAACACTGTCTTGTCATGTGCCATCCTCACAATTCTTACTATACCCGAGCCTATTGTTACCACCATGGTGTCAATCCATCTTGTTGAGTGTCTTCCTGTTTTACTCTGACCCTCCACTTTACCAAGCATAATGTCCTTCTCCAGGGAATGAATGGACCTTCTGACCACATGGCTAATGTAGGTGAGATGAAGTCTGGCCATTCTTGCTTCCATGCAGCATTCTGGCTGCACTTCTTCCAGGACTGATTTGTTAGTTCTTTTGGCATCCCATGATACTTTTAGTGTTCTTCACCAACACCACAACCCAAAAGCATCAGCTCTTCTTTAGTATTCCTTATTCTTGTCCAGCTTTCACATGTATATAAGACTATTGAAATACCATGGCTTTGGTTAGTTGCACCTTAGTCTTCAAATACATCTTTGCTCTTCAGCACTTTAAAGAGGTCTTTTACAGCAGATTTGCCCAGTGCAATATAATGTGTAACTTCATGCCTGCTGTTTTCATTGGTGTTGATTGTGGATCCAAGTAATGTGGTATCTTGGATTACTTCAATCTTTTCTCCATTTATCGTGATGCTGCTTATTGGTCCAGTTGTGACTTAATCAATTTCTTTTATATTTTGTAAGAGATTGCCTCAAGATACATCCTACACTAATGCTGCCTCATTAACATAACAAAAACAATCCATTC
The DNA here is from genome assembly GCF_000298275.1 of Orycteropus afer afer. Classification (NCBI taxonomy): domain Eukaryota; kingdom Metazoa; phylum Chordata; class Mammalia; order Tubulidentata; family Orycteropodidae; genus Orycteropus; species Orycteropus afer. The sequence continues at coordinate 491,864 of NW_006921990.1, forward strand.
TCATATGGGATTATAACCATAGGCATAGAGGCTAGGAATTACAATTTATACTTTTGGAGGACACAATTCAATCTATAACACTATACCAAAATTATCCATTAAATATTCCCTGTTGTTGTGCAATCAAGTTATTTCCTATCAAATTTTTAGTAAAAATGTTCTTTTAGCTAGTTACCCAAGCATGGAAAGAATGTTAATGAAAAGTCCTAACCTATAGGTTTATAAACTTGTTGCAACAGGTTTCTTGATACAGATTTTACGAATATTTGATCAAATGGAGAATATTTTAGGGAGAAATTGATCTGAAAGTAATTAAAACTTTAGAAACTCTAATTTGTCCTGAAGCTTTTCCAAGGAGAGTCCAAGAGCTGTCATATGTACAGCTGGCAGCCTGAAAAATGCTTTTTGATGACAAGTATATAGCACTCATACCAACACTTCTAAAAGTGAAAAAAAAGAAGTAAAAAATCAGATAAGAAAGAAAAATTATTTCCTGTTCCTCATCTAATAGTAATCTAGATGCAATAAAGCATTCTTGCAAATCTTATCAAGTGATTACAAATTACACATTTTTGTTTGACTCAGTCTGCCCTTAGGAGGAAGGGCAGTAAAACACCTAAGTCATTGGTCTTCACAACTTGTCATGCCTAATAGTAATTTATCAAGATAAAATATTTTAATACTCTTAGTGTGTGTGTGTGTGGGGGGGGAGTAAAAACTGATATGTGTAAAATTATTCCAGTTGTAAACAACTAATTTCAAGACTGTAACATAGGACTTGTACTGTCACTTCTAACTTTTGTTCTTTTGTTCTCTCTGTACAACTACCCAGGACTGGACAAAAGAAAAAAAGTCATTTTGCTTATATTTTCATAGGTAGAATTGGAAAAGTGAATTCAGATGAATGTTATTAAAATTGTTCAGCATTTTGTGAATCCATCTAAATCTGTTCATATGGCAAAACTGAAAATGATAACCTCTTTCTGGGAACAGTTTCCTTGATGTTACTTCCACAAAAGCAGAAAATCCAGCTGCCTTGGTGACTTGATAAAAATGGATTCACACTTGGGTGAAGGGATGACGAAAGTGAAGTAATAGGTAAATAGCATAGCTATTGAATGATGGTGCAAAATCCACACACTGGCAGCAATAGCTCAGAGTTTTCTACTACAAATTGCATTTCCTGAATTAAATTTGAGTGTGGAGGCCTATAAAAAGCAAATGATATAGAAACGAGATCTCAATTATTACCTGTGCTTTTTGCTACTGAACCAGTTAGCCATCTGGCTGACTGTGTATCTCCAATTCCCCTGGGATTTCATGCTCCATCACCCCTGAAGGGAAAGATTTGGAGCTGTCTTGCTTGTATGTGAATCATCGTAGAACGGTACTCTCTCAGTGTCCCTGTTCTGAGATTCACTGTCAGATCTCTCTAAAAACAGAGAAGGACATTAGCGGTCATTCCAGAACAGACTCTGAAGTTCCAAAAAATCCAAACCAGTTGCTGCCAAGTCCATTCTGACTGATGGCAACCCCATATGTTTCTGAGCAGAATTGTGTTCCATAGGATTTTCATTGGTGTGACCTTTGGGAAGAGGATCTCCAGGCCTTTCTTCTGAGGTGCTTCTGGGTGAATTGTAACTGCCAGTCCTTTGATTTGTAGCTGAGTGCTTGCTTAATCATTGGCTCCACCTAGTGACTCCTATCTGAAGTTCAAACCAAAAACCAAACCTACTGCCCTCAAATTGGATCAGACTCATAGCGACCCCTCCTTGGGTTTCCAAGGCACTATCACTATGGAGGGAGTTCTGGTAGCGTAGTGCCTAAGGCACTTGACTACTAATCAGAAGGCTGGCGGTTCAAACCCACCAGCCACTCCTCAGAAGGAAGATGG
>NW_006921990.1:493857-499051 GCF_000298275.1 Orycteropus afer afer
CCAGCCACTCCTCAGAAGGAAGATGGAGCAATCTACTTCCGTAGTGATACTGCCTCGGAAACCCAAGGAGGGGTCACTATGAGTCGGGTCCAACTCGACGGCACATAACAACAACAACAACATCACTATGGAAGTAGATTGCCCAATCTTCCTTCCGAAGAGCGGCAGGTGGGTTTGAACTACCAGCCTTCTGATTAGCAGTCAAATGCCTTAGGCACTACACCACCAGAGCTCCTATCTGAAGTCCAAGTCTCCTTAAGTACTAAAATCTGCTAATGAATACATAAAACCTTCTTTTTGAGACTAAACAATCCTGATTTCCTAAATCCTCTGGTCTTGACACAGTCTGGTTTATCCATTTCTTTCTTGAATAAAGGTTTTCAATGAGAGAGCCTTTCTAATGAGCAGATTTCTCCAAGGGCAGCTCACTTGTGTGGAGCAGCATGGCCTACTTCCCTCATTCTAGATTGTAGTGGCATATTTAGATTTGACAGTGTGTTAAGACATATGCTGCTGCTGAGTTACCCTCTTCCTGAGACAGTACAGTAAGCATGTTAGACCTAAGGGAAATATATAAATGAGAAGGTACACACTCAAATGAGTCTGTAACCAGGCAGATGGTAGAAGTGCAGTAAGTTGTCTGCTGACTATGTATAATGGCAGGGCTTGTGGTAACCCAAAGATCATATGCCATCCCTAAAGGCATGCAGGTCCATTTATGCCTTTATACATCATCTTGTACAAACAAAACACTGAATTCAGCCCATGGTCTATCAATTTGCAACCATTGCACCTAAGGCTAGTCTCTGGCATGGTATTAGCAGCCACACATAGAATTTCAGACCATCTGATGGTCTTACGGTACTCAGCAAATAGTAAGGGACATACTCCAAAATAAACTTTAGAAATAAAACCATTCTCTAGAAAATGACCAGCAATTTTTTTTTTTTTTTTAATTTCCAGTACTTCAGGAATAAATTTTAAAAAGATCCTAAACCTCTAGTGATGTTTGCATGTTGGTTGAGATCTCTTTTCCCAAAGCTAGAGAGATTATGTTTATTCCACAAATATTTATTACTTATAATAATATTAACATTTATTTAGCTTACAATATAGCACTGTGCTAAGTATTTTATGCATATACTATCTTTTAATCCTCATAAAAGAACATAAAGCATTGCCCGCAACTTTGTGCAGTCCAGGAGATCTTTTCCTTCTGTTCATTCACTTCTCATTCTTCTAAGTTCTTCAGTAATGAGACCTAAGTTTTTTTTTTTTTTAATTTAATTCCATGATTATTAGTTTCAGAAGCCACCATCCCTATAAAAAAATCATAAAGAAGATATAATGATTTATTTTATCATTGCTTATGGAATAAAAACCTCAAAACTGCTGATTTTTTCAGAATATTTCCCTCCCCACAAATGCCCATATGTTGATTACCTGTTAAAACACCTTTCTTTCCCATTGTAGACAGAGCTCGGATGGAGAATCAAGCCTTTTCCACTCTCAAGGATTGCCTGGCTGCTGGACAGGAAGAACTTATCCTCCTGCAAGAAAAAGTCAAGAATGGGAAACTGTCTGTGGATGAAGCACTGGAGAGATTTAAACACTGGCAGATGGGGAAGAGTTGCCTGGAAATGATTCAGCAGGTAACATTGACGCTGATCCCTTCTGAAGCAGTCCCTCACTTTAGCAGATCTTAGCATCTTTTGTAAACATATACTTTTAACAAGAGGTAAAAAGTGGCCCTGGAACACATTCTGCACCTGGAATAAAATGCACCCCCAGGGGCTGGCTCTCAGCCCAGTAGTTAACAAGATGTACACACAGACTGCTCAACCCAGGGTGATGCACCTACATGCTCTATGGTAATACATCCCTTAGAGCAATAGACCACGAGGCACCAGAGGAGCAACATTCAAATGGAGGAAATGTAGGACAAACAAGAGTGCCTAAATATGATGGGCACAGGGGGAGGGTTACAGGGTAGGGAGGGGAGGAGACTGGGTTAGAGCTGGACGTGGTAAATGGAGAGAGAAACTAAATGTACATGTAACGTTAAATGTAAAACAAGCTCTTAAAATAAAAGAAAAAAAATATTGAGAATATCCTGAAAAAAAAAGTGAACCATTCTTTAGCTTTTAACTAACCACAATCAAGATGTTTTCAAACTACTATTTAAAAGTTGTAAAAATATCCATATTTCATATTTATAAATGATTGGTGAAGTAAATCCTGGGAACCAGTGTATCAAAGCTGATCCTGAATCAGCTTTTGAGGTTGTTCTTAGTGTAATTATTGTTTTATTAATCTCACGAGTGAAATGAAGGTGAAGCATCTTTACATTAATGTATGCTCAGCATAATGAAGAGTGTAATATGTAGAACAGGCTTAGAGGAAATAAGAAAATGATTGAAAACACATCGAGCAATAGTCGTAAATTAAGTTGTATTCATATTTTCCCCTTAACCTTTGAACCTTTAAGACATATATGTATGTGTGTGTGTGTGTATGTATGTATATAGAATGTATATACATCTATGTGTTAAATTAACTAATTTTGCATAAATAATAATCATATTCATTATCCCATTATTTCTGTAATTTAGATGAGTGAAATCAGTCTAATCATATATATAAAATAGTCAATCAGGGTTTGTAGAATATTAACTTCAAATAAGCTTATCTTCTTTAAATTCAATTTACATCCTGAAAAAGAATTGGGGTGGTTCTGAGATGGCAATGAAACCAAAATATAACATCTACATCTTTTAACATTTCTCAATGAGACGCAGCAGGGCCATATTCCATTTACTATACAGGCCTTCCCACTCCAAAACCATTCCAACACTTTTTTTTTTCCCTCTCATTACAGAAACCAATATTGTCTCAGGTTCCAGTTTTCAGGTAGCTGTTTGAGTAAACACATTTAATTAACCAATTTACACCAAAGTATATATCATCAATAATAAGTTAATTTGCTCTCTTTCCCAAGGGATAATCTTTATTTAAAAGACAATGTTTAGAAAGACATTTCTTTATAACAGAAGAATGAAGCAAAATGGTGAAATTTCAGACAAGTCGCATATTGGCAGGAGATCACATAGACAAGGTGACTTCCCAGTACCTCTGAGCTCACACATTGTTAGTAATCACCTGTACCTAGGGTCAACTCTAGTTGTGAATTTGTGGCAGAACCTGGTTCAGATTTTGCAACGCTAAGCAATTAGCGGTTATTTTGCCAAACAAATGCTAAAGAACACTCATTGTAGAGATCTGCAATTGTTCACACTTCATGATTTGTTCATGTTCAGAATTATAACACTGCTTCTCATTTTGAACCACTTTCATCATTAAACATCCCTTTTAACCTGAAATGAGGTAAAATGTGCTTAAGCACAGATTTGCACATCACCTTCCTGGCAACCCTTTCGATGCTAGCAAAGGTTTCATAGTAATAAGCCAATTATGCTTTATCTTCTTTAGGCCCTTCAATAATAAATTTTATAATTTAGACTAATATAACCTAAATATCTTCTTAGAAATTATTTCAGTAGTAGTTTTATTAAAACTTCAGTGTTTTTGTTTGTGTATATATATTCTATAGTGTTCTAGAAAGAAATTAAGGAAGTCCATAATAACTACTTAGAGACAGATTTTGTCTAATATATAGTAATAATGGGATGATAAAATGATTAATGTTTATGTGAAAAAAAATAATAACCTATAGGTGCAGGTCAACTGACACTAAGGCTGTGAGTCCAACATTTAGTGACTCTGGCTAAATACTGCCAAGGGAATCAATGAATTCTGAACAGAGAGGCCTGGACAAAAATTCTAACATCAAGAAGATGGATAAACAAAGTAGGATGTATATATGAGCTCTGGTGGCACAATGCCTAAGACTTTTCACTGTTAACCAGAAGGTTGACAGTTCAAACCTATCAACCACTCCTAGGAACAAATATTGGGCAAACTACTTTCCTAGAGATACCACCTTGGAAAGCCAAGGAGGGGTTGATATGAGCTGAATTGACTCAATGGCAGTGAGTTTGTTTGTTTGTTTTGATATATATATATTTATATTTATTTTGTTTTATATATATATATATATATATATATGGAGAGAGAGAGAGAGAGAGAGAAAGAAAGAGAGAGAGAGAGAGAGCTCATAAATTGCAAGGAAGTACTGATAATGTTACCACCTGGATAAACATTGAAAACATTACACTAAGTGAAATAAGTCAGACACAATAGGACAAATATTGTATGATTCTTCTTATATGAAATACTGCCAGTCTTCTGATTAACAGTCAAATACCTTAGGCTCTATGCTACCAGAGGTCCTATGAAGTACCTAGAATAGGCAAATGTATACAGACAAAAGTAGATTCATATTTACTACGGGCTGAAGATAAATTGGAATAAAAAAGTGAATGTCCTCTCAGTTCCTCCAACAAACACACACACTCTCTCTCTCCCTCATTCCCATACAATTTTCAAATTTGCAAAAATATTCCTTATACCCTGGGGATTAATCTATCACAGATAATTATGAAATTATATTAAAACTGACAAGGTATTTTCTTAGGAAACATAGAGGAAAAATTAAACAACCACAGAATTAATTTTCAAGAAGTTTCTGGGAGAATGAAAACCAAAAACCCGCTGCCATCAAGTTGATTCCGACTCATGGCCACCCCCATTGGGTTTCCAAGGCAGTAAATAATTATGGAAATAGATTACCTCATCTTCCTCCTGCAGAGCAGCTGAGATGTTTGAACCACCAGCCTTCTGGTTTGCAGCCAAATGCCTTTTGCACCACCAGAGGCCCTTAGAAGAATGAAAACCCATGTGAAATCCCTAGAATTAAACATGAGATGTTTGAGAGGGTGAAAACTTACCTTTCTGGCTCCTTCTCACAATCACCAAGCGTCTAAAGAAGGAGGTATTAGTTACCTACTGCTGCAGTAACAGAAATACAACAAATAAGTGGCTTTAAAGAACAAAAAATTATTTCTCACAGTCTGAAGGCTAAAAGTCCAAATTAAGGTCTTAGCCATATGGATTCATTAATGATCAGTATTCCTGGGCATTCTTGGATTCTTTTGTTCTAATTGGCTTGTAGAAGATTCTCACAGGTGATCTGTCTTCCCTTGTGTGTGTGTTGTTGTGTCTATTCTGTTCTTTT
>NW_006921990.1:499476-517277 GCF_000298275.1 Orycteropus afer afer
GTAGGTGAGATGAAGTTGGGCCATTCTCTCTTACAAGGAGCATTTCAGCTGCACTTCTTCCAGGACAGATTTGTTTGTTCTTCTGGCTATCCAACACACACACACACACACACTCTATTTCTCAAGCTGAAAAAAGTGAAGAAAAAAAAATCAAGCTTTGAGTTGCAATATCAAAAGACTCTATAGGCAAAATATTGAATGATGCAGGAAACATCAAAAGAAGACCGAAGGAACACACAGAGTCATTGTACAAAAAATAATTATTTCAGAAGGTAGCATATGATTAAGAACCAATGGTATTGAAAGAAGTTGAAGTTGCACTAAACAAATTGGTGAAAAACAAGGCTCCAGGAATTGATGGTATATCTACTGACATATTTCAACAAACAGATGCTGCTCTGGAGGCACTTACTCATCTATGCCAACAAATTTGGAAGACAGCTACCTGGCCAACTGACTAGAAGAGATCCATATTTGTACACATTCCAAAGAAAGGTGATCCCACAGAGTGTGGAAATTATCAAACAATATCATTAATATCACATTCAAGTAAAATTTTGCTGAAGATAATTCAGAAACAGTTGCAGCAGTATATTAACAGGGAACTTCCAGAAATGCAAGCTGATTCAGAAGGGGATATGGAATGAGGGATATCATAACTAATGTCAGATGGATCTTGGTTCTAAGCAAAGAATGCCAGAAAGATGTTTACTTGTGTTTTATTGACAATGCAAAGGCTTTTGAGTGTGTGTATCATAACAATTATGGATAACATTGAGAATAATGGGAATTCCAGAACACTTAATTGTACTCATGAGGGACCTGTGCATAGACCAGGAGGCTGCCATTGAAACACAACAAGGGGATACTGCAAGCTTTCAGATAAGGAAGAGTGTGCATCAGGGTTGTATCCTTTCACCATACTTATTCAATCTGTATGCTGAGCAAATAATCCAAGAAGATGGACTATATGAAGAAGAATGAGGCATCAGAATTGGAGAAAGGCTCATTAACAACCTGTGATATAGAGATGACACAACTTTGCTTGCTGGAACTGAAAATGACTTGAAGTACTTACAGATGAAGATTAAAAACTACAGTCCACAATATGGGTTACATCTCAATATAAAGAAAACAAAAATCCTCACAACTGGACCAATAAGCAGCATCATGACAAATGGAAAAAAGATTGAAGTTGTCAAAGACTTCATATTACTTGGTTCCACAATCAACTCCATGGAAGCAATAGTCAAGAAATCAGATGTTGTATTGCACTGGGCAAATCTGCTGCAAAAGACCTCTTTCAAGTGCTGAATAGCAAAGATGTCTCTTTGAAGACTAAGTTGTGCCTGACCCAAGCCATGGTATTTTCAATAACTTCACATACATGTGAAAGCTGTGCAATGAATAAGGAAGACCAAAGAAGAGTTGATGCTTTTGAGTTGTGGTGTTGGTGGAGAACACTGAAAATAACCATGGACTAGCAGTTGTTGTTAGGTGCCATCAGTTGTTAGGTGTGTTAGAATGGGCACAGATATCTGTCTCTTCCAGTCAGTTGGCCTGGTAGCTGTCTTTCCAATTTCTTGTCATAAACGAGTAAGCACCTCCAGCACTGCATCTGTTTGTTGAATTATCTCAGTGGGTATTCCATCAATTCCTAAAACCTTGTTTTTCATCAATTCCTTCACTGTAGCCTCAATTTCTTCTTTCAGTACCACTGGTTCTTGATCATATGCTACCTCTTAAAATAGTTGGACATTGATTAATTCTTTTTGGAACAGTGACTGTGTGTATTCCTCCCATCTTCTTTTGATGCTTCCTGAATCATTCAATACTTTTCCCATAGAAAGCTTCAATATTGCAATTCAAAGTTTGAACTTTTTCTTCAGCTCTTTCATCTTGAGAAATGCTGAGCGTGCTCTTCCCTTTTACTTTTCTAACTCCAGGTCTTTGAACATTTTATTGTAATACTTTACTTTCCAAACTTCAAATTCTATTTTATTCTTGCACAGTTTATGTCTCAATCTATCTCTTTTCTCCCACATTCTCTGTAGCACAGAGAAACCATGCCACCTCTATAAGATCTTGCTTAGAAATCTCGGCCACATATCCAACTTCATCATTTATGAGTTGAACTTTCCATAGAACTTTTTTACTTAGGTCAGACATGTGTTTTTGCCACTTCATAACAAGGACTGTCTTTACACCACTGCCCAATAACATGTTCATCATTTTCTTTTAAAGCCTCACAAGAAGCACATTTAATGTCTATATTTCTAACAACATTTTATGACAATAGAAACTTTCTCTATAACTTCCAATCATTTATGACTTCTCAGAATTTCCTTTAATGTCCATAATTCTACCAATTGTCTGTTCAAGGTAATATAGGACCTTACTATCAAGCACATTAGGAGCTCTGGTAGCATAGTTCCTGAGGCACTTGACTGCTAACCAGAAGGCTGGTGGTTCAAACCCACCAACCACTCCTCAGAAGGAAAACGGGGCAGGCAATCTACTTCAGTAGTGATACTGCCTCGGCAACCCAAGGAGGGGTCACTATGAGTTGGGGCTGACTCGACGGCACATAAAAACAACAACAACAATCAAGCACATTAAAATTCTTCCAGCTTCTCTTCATAACCAATTCAAAAACTCTCAAATTTTGGATATTTATTAAGCACCACTCCTATTCCATGCTACTAAATTCTGTCGTAGATACCTAGGGCTGCTGTAATACAAGTATCATAAATGGGTAGCACAGATACTAATTTTTCATAGTTCAAGAGGTTAGAAATCTGAATTCAGAGGTAGCTCAAGAGAGGACTTTCCTTGTCTATTTCAGCCTCAAGTACTGTGGTAGTTATGTTTGTGTGTCAACTTGGCTGGGCCTGGTTCAGTGGCTGGGCAGCTGGTGGTAGTTATTCCCCATGATGAGACTGACAATCAACTCCATGGTGGGATCTACCACAAGCAGCTGAGTAGCTAGCTGCCTTAGGGAATGTGGTCTGCTTCCTGTATATAAGCAGAAGCCTTGGAGAATGGTCTCTAGCTTATGGCAGACTTGAACCCTGCATATAACCATGTCATTGCTCAGCAGCCTGCCATGCTCTGCCGACCTTGGGACTTACAATGGACTTGAATTAATGACCTGCCATGTAGTTCGGTAATATCGGGACTGCCTTTTTACTTGTCAACCTTGGGGCTTCTCAGTCTCAGCAGCCAGCAGCTGTCTGAGTGAAGAAAGGCCTCTAGTTCCCATGGGCTGGGAGCAGGAGGCGGAGCTGGATCCCAAGGTTGAAGGGCTTTCACCCAGCCCCTAGAGCCTGGCACTTTGAACTTGGACTTAAAGCCTCCAAATTGTAAGAATAAACTCCTGATTGTTAAGGCCATCCCATTTGTGGTATATTCCTGTCACGGCAGCACTAGGTAACCAAAACAAGTACCTACAAGCAATCTTTGGCATTCCCAAGCCATATATGCATGTCTTGATTGGCTGTCTTCCTCTTCCTCCTATGTAGGTCTCTGCATGGAATCTGGTCTTTTTGTAACTCAGAATTATTAGACTTAGGTTATGACTCATTAACACAACAAAAGAAAAACACTACTTCCAGCCAGCAACACATCCACAAGTTTAAGGACCAGGAATTCAACACATATATTGGTGAAATAGAATTCAATCCATAACAAAGGTTATGTGTTCCTTTCATAAGAGAATGTCTTTAAGAGAACTAAAAGAATTATATGTTTAGGAAAAATCGTTTCTAGGATTCAAATGAAACTATGGGGAAATAGTACCACTCCTAGGTTTCCTTCTAAAATGAGATTTATTGAATGTTACTTTGATTTACTCTTTATTTAAAAAGATAATATGTGTTCAATGTGGAATATTGGAAAACACATAAAAATTGCAAATGAGCTAGGTAAGTGAATAGCATTATATAACATTTGCTCCTCTGTTCCTAGTTCTTAAAATTAGAACACTAAGAAGTAAGGTGTCATGCAGTGACAAGAGATAAGCTAAGACAACAACAAATCTTCATTGTATAGCTCTCCTGTTTTGGGGCAAGAAATAGATTGAGAAAACAGTTCCCAAAAGATTTAGGCTCTGGATTCCTATGCATAGGAACTCAACCACATATATATCTGTGTATGATTTAGATTTAGATAGGAGCTTTTAGATAGGAGCTCTGGTAGCATAGTCCTAAGGCACTTGACTGCTAACCAGAGAGCTGGCAGTTCAAACCCACTAGACACTCCTCGGAAGGAAGGTTGGGCAATCTACTTCCGTAGTGATACTGCCTTGGCAACCCAAGGAGGGGTCGCTATGAGTCAGGTCCGACTCGACGGCACATAACAACAACATGATTTAGATAAATTATTTAATCCCTCTGAGCTTCAGTTTTCATGTCTGTAAAATGGGGATGAAGACACTCCATGATGTTGTGAGAACTGAGTTAGATAACATATGTAAAATATCAAGAATGGTGATTGGGGCATCGTAAGTGCTAAATAAATACTAAATAATAATATGGTAGTAGTAGTTGATATTTTCATCTTGTTTATGACAATTTCTAAATCTTGATTCTGTTTTCTGGCCTTCTCTTCATTAAGGAAAAGTTACGTCAGTTACGTGATTGCATTATTGGGAAGAGACCAGAAGAAGAAAATGTCTATAGTAAGTAAAATTTACCTGCCATTCAAAAGTGATCTGTGGTGGTGTTGTGGTTAAAGCATTTGGCTGCTAACCAAAAAGTTAGTGGTTTGAACCCCCCAGCTGCGCCATGGAAGAAAGATGAAGCAGTCTGCTTTCATAAAGCTTTATAGTCTTAGAACCCAACGGGGGTTGCTGTGAGTCAGAATCAACTCAAAAGCAGTTGGTTAGTTAGTTCGTTAGTTAGCTGATTAAAAAGTGATAGAGTGATGTAGAACAAAATACAAAGGCTGTGGGAATTGTTCAGTTCAAATCTATATTCCACTCCAAGTTGTCTGACCTAGAGAGTATCTTAATCTCTAGTACTCAAGTTCCTTATCTGCAAAGCAGAATAATTATTTGTATTTATGGGGGTGATTGTGTGAATTAATATACAAAATAATTATCACATTTCCTGACCCATAATAGATCCTCAATAAAGGGTAGCTATTTTCTTTGATTTGTTTTCTTTGTCAGCTGCAAATAGGGTAATTTTGCTCCAGTTTTTTTTTTAATATGAACTATTATATAGGGAATTGAATTATTAAGGAGTCATATTTTTAATAAGGTAGAATATTCTCACTATAATCAATTTTCACAATTGTCTACATGTGGATCATTTTAAATATTAAATTTTAGATTTGCTTTCCTCACAACTAGCATAGTATTTGGCAATGCAGAGTTCCCTTGCTAATAATTAACAGTTGCTCTCAAGAGGAAAAAAAAAATTTTAGTGTTAATGCAAGCCAAATATTAAGTTGGTAAATCTTCTCCAAAGATAAACAACACATTCCAATATTGAAAATAAATTATGTTGTCACTATCTTTCCACTTCCTTCAATTCTCTACCTCTGCTATGAGTCGGGGCCGACTCGATGGCAAACAACAACAACAACAACAACAAAGCATAGATAATTAAAAACTGACAACCACTAGCAAAGCTTAAAAGTTTTTGTCTCTCCCATTTTCTATACTTTTAGGTAGTGCTCCATGTTGCAATTCACCACCTTAAAATTCATTTTCTTTTTGTACTATTGAGCTGTTATCTACTCTTCTATAAAGAATTCTTTAAGTTCTCAGAAATGTTTCCTAAAACAGAAATATACTTTTCTGCAATAACTAAGGTCATAAACACAAGGCTAATTTGCAGAATACTGAGTTCTATAGATTGTCATCCTGATGTAAAATGAGAGTCAAGTTTTAATAATTTGTAAAACTACAAAATACATAAGCATTCTTAGTAAGAAATTAAGTAGTAGCAATATGGTAATACTAGCTGATATTTATTGAATGCCTACTATGCACTTAATATTATCTTACTAATTTCTGATGGTAGTTAATAAGATAATTAATTTCTACAGAGCTTACTGGGTAGGCATTATTCCCAATTTACAAGTAAGGAAACTAATTAGTTTGTCTAAGAAACAAATATAAAACACACAGATTAGAAACTACAACTCATTTTTCTGTTTTAATCCAAAGTCAATCCTCTTTCTTATTGGTGTCTTAATTAAGAATCAATTAGTTACCCTTCCAGTCACAATGGTATAACTGGTACCAGACTTATCTTTCCAGTACACATAACTTTAGTACTGGGAAAAGTTATGAAGTAATTTTTTCTAGACAATAGGTAAAAAGCAGTCTGAGACCACAATCCCAGAGACAAGTGGAATTCGTGATTTTGTCAGGGGAATATTTACCAACTAGAGTCTGAGAAAAACAGCTTTCTTGTTGAACTGAAGAGTTAGAGATCATAGTTTATGATCATAGATCATAGAAGCTGTTGGAGTTGGTATGGTGAGGCATTAAAGAAGTCACCATGAGAGACATAGCCTCAGAAGTCCAGGTGAAGGATTCCACAAGTGTGTGACTGAGAGATGAGTGAGCTGTCCATGAGCAAGGCAAGACTACTCTCAAGGCATACAAGATGGCAGCAGCTAGGGCACTGGAAAAAGGAAAAAGATAGTAGAACTTGAGCAGTGCCAGAGGAAGAGCAATGCTGAGAAGTTTGAACCCTGATCTGTCAGAGTGGAGAGCTGTCCTTAAGAACTTGTTACAATTCCTAACATCATGCAGTGACAAAAAGAGTATGAAGAGTGAATGACCTTGAGTAAGATCTTTATAGATCTGCCCTAACAAAGCCTCAAACCAAGCTGCTACAAGATCTGCAGGGAGACACTGTTTGTAGATTAAGGCCACAAAGCTAGAGGGCCTTAGAAAAAATCTTGAGCCTTATATATATTAGCACTAAAAAAACATAAACTAAGCCAATACAGTTTCAAACTGGGAATTGACTGCCTGCTTAAGGAAGAATCTGCACATTAGAGCAAGATTACAGGATACAGATTATTGAGCAGATTCTGTATAATATCTAGTGTTGTTGTTGTTGTTGTTTGCCATCAAGTCGGACCCGACTCATAGCGACTCCTCCTTGGGTTTCCAAGGCAGTATCACTACTGAAATAGATTGCCCCATCTTCCTTCCGAGGAGTGACTGATGGGTTTGAACCATCAGCCTTCTGGTTAGCAGTGAAGTGTCTTAGGCACTATGCTACCAGAGCTCCTCTAATATCTAGTACTCAATTTAAATAAATAAATAAATAAAAAGACAGAATAATTCATGTTGTTGTTGTTATGTGCCATCAAGTTGGTTCCAAATCATAGCAACCATATTTAAAAAAAAAAAATGAAACAGAGGAGTTCCAGCAAAGTAGTGGAATAAGCAGACAAGCTACACAGACCCTCTGCAACAAAGCAATAAGAAACCAATTGAAACCAATACATAAGAGGACTCTAGAACCCTAACCTTTGAAGAAAAGGGGAAAGAACAGGATTTAATATCAACCTGCATGAAAACACTGAGAAGATAAATGGAGCTGAGGTTTACTGGCTATCCTGAGGACACAGCCATTTTTAATATATCCTGGTAGCAAGAATCAGCTCTGCTCCCTAAGGCTGCATGGGCAAGGACTGCATTGGTGCCTGACAATCAGAAAGGAAAACAGTGAAGAAGGAGACAAACAGATCTGTGAACTGCCAGTGGCTGTCCTGAAGGTGCTGCCATTTTGAATATTTGCAAGCAGTAGAAGTGACAATTTTGAATATATGCAAGTGGTGTTCTAACCTACATGGCAACATAGTAGTGGGCTTCACTTGCTTAGTACACCATGGGCAGCACACTTGAGGCTGACAACTGGAAAGGTGCAATATTCCCCTTGTTACTTCTATAACAAACACATTTTGGTGAACAGAAGTGTGGCCATACCCATGTCCACCTACCTTCTTGACCAGCAAGAAATTCAACCTGGTCTGTGCCCTGACAGAGCCTGAGTGTCATGCCCTGCTTGCCAGAGTTTGTTTTGTTTTCCAATTTTTTAAAAATTATTCTTTTTATCATGCTCCTTTCTTCCTTTTTTTTCTTACCAGCCCCTGGTTCTTGTTTTTGTTGTTGTTGTTGTTGTTTGTTTTTGTTTTGTTTTTTTCTCTTGCATTTCCCTGGTTCCTTTGTGTGTGTGTGTGTGTGTGTGTGTGTATGTGTGTGGTTCTCCCAATCCATGGTTTTCCTTTTGCAGTTTTCCCATTTTTCACTATTATTTTACTTTTGCTCTTTTGTCTCATTCCTTCTTCCCAAGATATTGTGGCTTTTTATTTATTTTTCTGTTTCCCATTATCTTTCATTTAGGCTTTGTAAATATATTTTGAAAATGTTTCTTCCCATTTATTGTGTTTCTTTGTCTTTCTTTTTTGCAATTATTCCTGTTTGTTTATGCAGTTTGAGTTTTTTGTTCTCTTTATTTTGTTGGGTATTTTTATTATTTGTGTGTGTGTGTGTGTGTGTAACTAAGTGGAAGACAGCAATTTTTCCAACATACCCCAACCATAATACCACCTATTGCAGCCCCATTCACTGACTGAAGGCCACCAGTTGCTTTTACACCAACTGACCAACGGTAGACAACAGTCAATATCAGCTCAACTCACCCTTAACTGCTCTTTACAAACAGGTAACAGAGATCTGTGTACATACTCTCATTCTTTTTCATACATTAAACATAAATACACCAACACCACAATGTCTCAGAGACAACAGACAATCACAGTCCACACAAAGAAGCAATATAAAGTATACAAATGAAGGACCAGGGCACAAACCCAGAAAACATCCCTGAAGAAGAAGCAGCATTGGAACTCCTTGATAAGAATTCAAAAGAATTATATTTGGGTGCCTTCAACAGATTGAGAGACAGATCAAGGAAAATACTGACAATATCAAGGAAAACACAAATAAAACTCTAGAACAATGTAGGAAAACAGTACAAGAACAAATCAACAAAATAAACAAAAAATTAGAAACATACAAAAATAACAAAGAGAAATACAGATTAATATTAGTATTAATATTAGAATTTCAGAAATAGATATCTCATTGAAGAGGCAAAGGAATAAAATTGAATCAATAGAAGACAGAATTAATGAGATTGAAGACAAATACCCCAATATTACTTTGTTAAGGAATTAATCAGACAAAAGATAAAAGCAAAATTTAGAAATCCTAAGATTCATGTGCTATACCATCAGGAGAAATAATCTATGTGTAATCAGAATTCCAGAACAGGAAGGGACAAACAAAACCACAAAGAAATTGTCAAATATTTATTGGAAGATAATTTTCTAATATTATGAAAGCCAAGAATATATCCCTTCAAGAAGTTCAATGAAACCCAAACAGGATAGACCCCAAAAGAAAATCACCAAGACATATCATAATCAAACTCACCAAAACCAAAAACAAAGAAAGAATCCTGAAAGCAGCATGGAAAAAATGAAAAGTTACCTGTAAAGGGAAACCAATAACACTAAGCTCTGATTTCTTGGCAGAAATCATGCAGCCAAGAAGGCAGTATGGTGATATATATAAAGCCCTGAAAGAAAAAAATCTCCAACCAAGAATTATGTAACCAGAAAAACTGTGCCTTGAATATGAGGATGAAATTAGGAGATTTCCAGATGCAGAAATTAAAGGAATTTGTTAGAACTAGATCAATCAATCTTACAAGAGATGTTAAAGGGAGTCCTCTTGATATAGACCTAACAACACCAAACAACAACTGATCATTAACACACATGATGACATAACCCACAAACCAACCCGTTATAGAAGTATCTAAAGAAAAATAAGCTTCAAGATTATAAACAAGAAACCAGAGACATCAATTGGCAAATGAGGACTACAAACCAGAAAGACGGAAAATATAATGTAGTTACAGAACTTCTAAATGGTGAGGAAGTCAAGATAATTGCAAGATAGAATAGACTGTTTTAAACATGGGAAGAAAATAATCACAAGGCAACATCAAAGACAAATAATAGTATCAAAATGAAAATTAAAAATTTCATACCAAAATAAAAAAAAGGACAAGCACAAATATTTAGCAAATACTACAACAATAGCAACAAAGGAGATGATAACACAAATCATAAAAAAATTAGCCCAGCACAGAAAATTATATGGAACAAAGAAATCACTATGCTTCTTGAAAAACTACGAAAAAACACATATCAAAATGACATCAATAAATTCATACTTGTTGATAATTGCTCTTAGTGTTAACAGATAAAATGTACCACTCAAGGGACGGAGAGTTGCAGACTGGATAAGAAAACATGATCCATCAATATGTTGCCTACTTAAATACGGAGACTCAACTTAGATGCAAAGACAAAAATATATTAAAATCAAAGTTTGGGAAAAGATATATGAAGCAAACAGCAACCAATAGAGGGCAGGAGTAGAAATATTAATTTCTGACATTATAGACTTTAAGACAAAAATAACCATGAGATACAAGGAAGGACATTATGTAATGATTAAAGGATCAAATGAACAAGAGGACATAACCATAATAAATGTCTATACACCTTTGGATATTTATTTAAAGTCTGTAAATCAGATTTCAACAGAATTGAAAAGACAAATAGATGACTATCTATTTGTCCACAGTAATAGTAGAAAACTTTAATACACCACTTTAAACAAGAGATAGAACAACTGGAAAGAAACTCAACAAAGATGCAGATCTAAACAATATGAGCAACTGACTTGACCTTTTTTTTCCTTCCCAACTTTATCTTGTAGACATCTACAGAGTACTCCACCAATAACAGCAAAATATACATTCTTGTCCAGCGCACATGGAACACTTTCCAGGATACATCGTATATTAGGACAAAAAGCAAGCCTCAATAAATTTAAAAACATTGAAATACTGCAAAGCATCTTCTCAGATCACAATGCTGAAAATTAGAAATCAACACTAGGAAGACCAATGGAAAAAGAGCAATCACATGGAAACTGAATAACACCCTCCTTTAAAAAGACTGAGCAATAGAAGAAAAAAAAGTTGGAAATAGAAATAACATTTGATCCAGCAATCCCATTGTTTTTGTTGTTAGGTGCCATCAAGTCACCACCGACTCATAGTGACCCTATGCACAATAGAACGAAATACTGCCTGGTCATGATCCTTGCTATACATGAGCCCATCTTTGCAGCCACTGTGTCAATCCATCTCATTGAAGGCCTTCCCCTTTTTCTTCAACTCTCCACTTTACCAAGCTTGAGATCCTTCTCCAGGGAATGGTCCTTTCTGACAACATGACCAAAGTAGGTGAGACAAAACCTGACCATTTTCACTTCCAAGAAGCATTTAGACTGCACTTCTTGCAGGACAAATTTGTTAATTCTTTTAGCAGTCTGTGCTACACTCAGTATTCTTCACCAATACCACAATTCAAAAACATCAACTCTTCTTTGGTCTTCCTTATTCATTGTCCAGCTCTCATATGCATATGAGGCAATTAAAAATATCATGGCTTGGGTTGTTGTTGTTGTTGTTATTTGCCATCGAGTCGGCCCCGACTCATAGTGACCCCTCCTTGGGTTTCCGAGGCAGTATCACTATGGAAGTAGGAATGCCCAACCTTCCTTCCGAGGAGTGGCTGGTGGGTTTCAACCACCAGCTTTCTGGTTAGCAGTCAAGTGCCTTAGGCACTATGCTACCAGGCTTGGGTTAGGTGCACCTTAGTCTTCAAGGAGACATCTTTGCTCTTCAGCACTTGAAAGAGGGATTTTGCAGTAGCTTTTGCCGATCAAACATCATCTGATGTCTCGACTGCTACTTACATTGGTGTTGATTGTAGAACCAAGCAATATGAAGTCTTTGACAACTTCAATCTTTTTTCCATTTATCATGATTGGTGTTTATTGGTTGTGGTAGTTAAGTTTGTGTGTCAAGTTGACTAGGCCTTGTTGAGTGGCTGGGCAGCTGAATGTAGTATTCCCCATGATGAGACTGGTAATCAATCAACTCAATGGTGGAATCTACTGTGAGCAGCTGAGTAGATGTCTTTGGGTATGTGGTCTGCTTCTCATTTATAAGTAGCAGCTTTGGGAACAGTTTCTAGCTTATGGCATGCTTGAAACCTGCATGTAGCCGTGTCATTGTTCAGCAGCCTGCCATGCTCTGCCAACCTTGCGACTTTCAATGGATTTGAATTAATGGTCTGCTGTGTGATTTGGTAACATCAGGACTGTGCCTTTTTACTTGTCAACCTTGGGTTTGTCACCCTCAGCAACCAGCAGCTGCCTGAGTGAAGAGATGCCTCTAGCTTCAGTGGACTGGGAGCAGGAGGTAGAGCTGAAGCCCAAGGTTGAGGGGCTTTCACCCAGCCCATTGAGAATGGCACTTTGAACTCATGCTTAAAGCCTCCAAACTTAAGAGAATAAACTCCTGTTTGTTCAAGCCATCTCATTTGTAGTATATTCCTGTCGGAGTGGCACTAGGTAACCAGAACAGAATATGGTACCAAGAGTGGGGTGCTGCTCTGACAGATACCTAAAATGTGGAAACAGGAGTGGAGTGAGTCCTTGATCCAAGATCCTGGCAGAGAGACCCCGGCATACACCATGACAGACAGCAGAAGCAGAGCCGAGAGACCAGCATGAGATGTCAACAGCAGAGCCCAGAGACCAGCATTAAACAGCAGCAGGCTTACCAACCCACAGAGGAGACAGCTGGATGCCATTAAGTAGGCAGCTTCCTGGCAGAGTGGGTTGCCTTTGGGCATTAATTGGTGAAGAGATCGGTATAAAATGAAGTAGCACGTTAACTGGCCCAAAGAACAAGAAAGCTAAGTGTCCTTTGGGTAGAAAGATTTCCAGAGGAGTGGGTTGCCTTCAGGCATTTATCAACAGAAGCAGAGAGACTAAAGAAATGGGAAACAGAGCTGCCTCAGCCTTAAAGGGTAGGACCATGGCCTTTGGGAGTGGAACTACCACAGCTCCCTAGATTTCAGACCTTCACAAACTTGGTTCTGGAGTGTGGGGCTGCTTGTTCATGTGAGCCAGTGGGATGGAGTCATAGCTTCTGCCCAAGAGTGAGGGGGCAGTGCCGCCATGCCCAATAGGGAGAGGAATGGGGCCTGCCAGGCCAAGGGGCTGAGGTCACCACTTAGAGGAACTAGGGGACTGGAGCCACTCAGTGAGAGATCTGTACAGATGCCACCCAATGAAGATCTGTACAGGTGCCAAATTGACAAGGTGTGGAATTGTGGTAAAGTTTGTGTGTCAACTTGGCTAGGCCTGGTTGAGTGGCTTGGGACCTGGATATAGTATTACCCATGATGAGACTGGTAATCAGCTCCATGGTGGAATCTACTGTGAGCAGCTGAGTAGCTGTCTTTGAGTATGTGGTCTACTTTGGAGCTCTGGTAGCATAGTGGCTAAGGCACTTGACTGCTAACCAGAAAGCTGGCGGTTCAAACCCACCAGCCACTCCTTGGAAGGAAGATGGGGCAATCTACTTCCGCAGTGATACTGCCTCGGAAACCCAAGGAGGGGTCGCTATGAGTCAGGTCTGACTCAACGGCACATAACAACAACAACAACAAAGCTTTGGGAACACTCTCTAGTTTATGGCACACTTGAACCCTGCATGAAGCTGTGTCATTTTTCAGCAGCTGCCATGCTCTGCTGACCTTGGGACTCCCAATGGACTTGAATTAATGGTCTGCCATGTGGTTTGGTAACATCAGGACCGTGCCTTTTTTTACTTGTCAACCTTGGGCTTGTCAGCCTCAGCAGCCAGCAACTGCCTGAGTGAAACCTCTAGCTTCAGCGGTCTAGTTGTAAGGATTTTTGTTTTCTTTATATTGAGGTGTAATCCATACTGCACACTCTAGTCTTCAATCTTCATCAATAAGTGCTCCAAATTATCCTCACTCTCAGCAAGGAAAGTTGTGTCATCTGCATACCTCACATTGTTAACGAGTCTTTCTCCAATCCTGATGACATGTTCTTCTTCATATAGTCCAGCTTCTTGGAGTATTTGCTCAGCAAATAGATTGAATAAGTATGGTAAAAGGATACAAGCCTGGCACACTCCCTTCCTCGTTTTAAACCATGCAGTATGCCCTTGTTCTATTTGAATGACAGCCTCCTGGTCTATGTACAGGTTCCTCATGAATACAATTAAGTGTTCTAGAATTCCCATTCTTCTCAATGTTATCCATAAATTGTTATGATCCACACAATCAAATGCTTTTGCATAAAACACAAGTAAATATCTTTCTGGTATTCTTTGCTTTCAGCCAAGATCTATCTGACATAAGCAATAATATCTCTCAATCCACATCCACTTCTGTGTCCAGCTTGCATTTCTGGAAGTTCTCTGTCAGTATACTGCTGCAACCCTTTTTCAATTATCTTCAGTAAGATTTTACTTGCGTGTGATATTAATGATATTGTTCAATAATTTTCACATTCTGTGGGATCACCTTTCTTTGGAATGGGTACAAATATGGATCTCTCCCAGTCAGTTGGCCAGGTAGCTGTCTTTAAATGTCTTGGCATAACAAAGTGAGTGCCTCTAGCACAGCATCCATTTATTGAAACATCTCAATGGGTATTCCATCATTTCCTGAAGCCTTGTCCTTTACCACTTCCTTCAGTGCAATTTTGACTTCTTCCTTCAATACCATTGATTCTTGATCATGTGCCACCTCCTGAAAGGATGAACATCGACAAATTCTTTTTGATACAGTGACTCTGATTATTCCTTCCATCTTCTTTTGATGTTTCCAGCATCATTAAATA
Organism: Orycteropus afer afer; assembly: GCF_000298275.1. Taxonomy (NCBI): domain Eukaryota; kingdom Metazoa; phylum Chordata; class Mammalia; order Tubulidentata; family Orycteropodidae; genus Orycteropus; species Orycteropus afer. The sequence continues at coordinate 514,322 of NW_006921990.1, forward strand.
TTTTTCCCATATCGTCTTTTAATATTGCAACTCAAGGCTTACATTTCCTCTTCAGTTCTTTCAGCTTGAGAAGTGCTGAACATGTCTTCACTTTTGGTTTTCTAACTCCAGGTCTTTGCACATTTCATTATAATAATTGACTTTGTCTTCTCAAGCTGCTCTTTGAAATCTTCTGTTCAGCTGTTTTGTCTTGTCATTTCTTCCATTTGCTTTAACTACTCTTTGTTCAAGGGCAAGTTTCAGAGTCTTTTCTGACATCCATTTTGGTCTTTTCTTCCTTTCTTGTCTTTTTAATGACTTCTTACTTTCTTCATGGATGATGTTCTCAATATCATCCCACAATTCCTCTAGTTTTCGGTCACTGGTGTTCAGTGCATCATATCTATTCTTTAGATGGTCTCTAAATTCAAGAGGGATATAATCAAGGTCATAATTTATCTCTCATTGACTTCTTTTAAGTATCTTCAGCTTCAGCTTGAACTTGTATAGGAGCGATTGATAGTCTGTTCCACAATCAGGTCCTGGGCTTGTTTTGACTGAAGATATTGAACTTCTCCATAGCCTCTTGCCACAGATGTAGTCAATCTGATTCTGGTGTATTCCGTCTGGCAAAATCCATGTATGCAGCCACTATTTGTATTGTTGTAAAAAGGTATTTGCAATGGATAAGTCTTTGGTCCTGCAAAATTCTATTATGCTATCTCCAGTGTTATTTCTATCACTGATGCAATATTTTCCAACTACCAGTAATCCCTCTTTGTTTTCAACTTTTGCATTCAATCACCAGTGATAATCAACACATCATTGTAGCACATAACTTGATTTATTGACTGCTTCTTCCATGAACATTGATTATGCATCCAAGTAAAAGGAAATCCCTGGTGACTTCAATCTTTTCTCCATTTATCATGAAGTTGCTTATTGGTCCAGTTGTGAGGAGTTTTGTTTTCTTTGTGTTGAAGTGCAATCCATACCAAGGACTATAGTCTTTGATCTTTATCAGTAAATGCTTCAAGTTACCTTCACTTTCAGCAAGCAAGGTTGAGTCATCTGCTTATTGCAGCTTGTCATCAGTCTTCCTCTAATCCTGATGCCACATTCTTCTTCATATAGTCCAACTTCCAGATTATTTGTTCAGCATAAAGATTGAATAAGTATGGTGAAAGAAGACAACCTTGACACAAACACTTCTTGATTTGAAACCATGCAATATCTCCTTGCTCTGTTTGAACAACTGCCTCTTGGTCTATACACAGGTTCCTCAGAGCACAATTAAGTGTTCTAGAATTCCCATTTTTTGCAAAGTAATCCATAATTTTCTATGATCCACACAGTCAATTGCCTTTGCAACACCAATAAAACACAGGTAAATGTCTTTCTGGTATTCTTTGCTTTCATCCGAGAGCCATCTGACATCTGCAATGATATATCTTGTTCCACATCCTCTTTTGAATCCAGTTTGAATTTCTAGAAGTTCCCTGTCAATATACTACTGAAAATTTATTTTTATAATTACTTTCAGCAAAATTTTACTTGCATGTGATATTTTTTAATTGTTTTTTAATTATTTTCAGCAAAATTTTACTTTCATGATGATATTGTTGATAATTTCCACATTCTGTTGGATCACTTTTTTTTTGGAATGGGCACAATTATTGCTTTCTTCTAGTCAGTTGGCCAGGTAGCTATCTTCCAAACTTTGGGGCATTAATGGGTAAGTACCACCAGGGCAAGTTGGACTTCTTCTTTCAATATCATTGGTTCTTGATCATATGCTACCTCCTGAAATAATTGAACATTGACCAATTCTTTTTGGTATGATGACTTCGTGTATTCCTTCCATCTTCTTATGATGCAGCCTGCATTATTCAATATTTTGCCCTTAGAATCCTTCAGTATTGCAACTTGAGGCTTAAATTTTTTTTTCAGTTCTTTCAGCTTGAGAAGGAGTATACAGGGAGACAAGTTATGAAAATTTCATAGACATAACCAAGCACCTTAAAGGAAAGAATGAGTCACTGGCTCTGGAGGCTCAAGACCTTAATCTCAGGTGACACTACGGTCGATTGAGCTAACATAGTCCAAAAAGACAATATTTTACCTCCTACCTTGGCAATGGTGGTGTAGCGCCTAAGGCATTTGACTGCTAACCAGAAGGCTGGTGGTTCAAAGCCACCAGCCACTCATTGGAAGGAAGATTGAGCAATCTACTTCCATAGAGATACTGCCTTGGAAACCCAAGGAGGAGTCTCTAAGAGTTGGAAAAACAACTCTACAGTAGTGAGTTTGGTTTGGTTTGCGACTTTGGTACTGGGATCTTAAAAGCTTCTGTGCAGCCATCTAAAGTCCAACTATTGGTCTCTCCCTATATGAAGGAAAGAAGAGTGAATAAGATTAATGCACATGGAAACAATTAGTCTAAAGGACTAATGAACCATACAAACCCCAGCTTTCACCACCCTGAGAAAAGAAGTAGGAGTATCAGGATATCACTGCCAACCACTGAGAAAGAGATCACAAACAGAACGTCATGGACAAAGTGGGAGAAAAAGATAAAACAAAAGTTGTGGAAGAAAAAAAAAAAACGACCGGGCTCACTGATCAGATAGATAGTACTGGAATGAACCTCTGAGACTAAGATCTTTATACAACCTTCAAACCTGGAACTGAAGTCACCACAATGAATTAACTTTCAGCCAAACAATAGACAGGTACATAAAGTGAAAAATAATGCTAGGGAGGTACACATTTCTTAGAACAATCAATCATGTAAGATCAAAAATACAGCATTTGCCCAGGAAGAGAGCTCAGATGTCAGAGAGGGATAGGAAGGAAATTGTAAACACAAGGAGGAAATGGGAAGAGTTCTGTTACATTGTGTTATATTAAAATCAACACAATGGAATAAAATGTGTGTGAATTGTTGAATTTGAAACCAATTTGCTGGTACAGTGAC
>NW_006921990.1:517887-527885 GCF_000298275.1 Orycteropus afer afer
AAGAAATGCTCATGATCATTAGCCATTAGAGAGATGTAAATTAAAACAACAATGACATACCATCTTGCTCCAACACCAGTGGCAAAGTTCAACAAGACAGAAAATAACAAATGCTGGTGAGGATGTGGAGTGATTGGGACTCTCATACACTGCTGATGGGACTGTAAAATGGTACAACTACTGTGGAAAGCATTATGGTGATTCCTTAAAAAGTTGGAATTAGAAATACCATTTGACCCAGCCATTCCATTACTATGAATATATCCTAATGAAGTGAAAACCATGACAAGAACAGACATGTACACACCCATGTTCATCACAGCACTATTTACAATAGCCAAAAGATGGAAACATCTAGGTCTCCATCAACTGAGGAGTGGATAACCAAAGTATGGTACATACACACAGTGGAATAGTATGCAACCCTAAAGAATAATGTAGAATCTGCAAAACATTGCATAATGTGGATGAACTTGGAGGACATTATGCTGCATGAAAGAAGTCAATGACAAAAGGATAAATAATGTATTAGTTTGTTATTGTAAAAATCAAGGTAAGGTTTATCTATTGAAGGGAATTTTCTTTGTTGGTTACCAGGGTTGGGAGGGAAGGAGAGAGAACACTGTTAGATAGGTAGAGATAAGTATTGATATGAGTGAAGAGAAGGATAATGTACCAAATGTGAGTGATCAACATGGTGGCATTCAGGAAGAGGAAGACATAGAGAGTTACATGAGAGTTACAGACAACAAAAATGAACACTTTTGCACATACAGCACTGCATTGTCGGTGAAGGCAAGCATGGGTATATGAATGTATAGGTGGGTAGACTATGCAGCAGGGAGTGTACCCAAGACCCTGTATAGAGTTGGCACACAATGGTTCTACAACATTTGTATGTTCTGTAAGAATTCTCAGATGTAAAGTACAACTGACAAGGGACAAGTTTGTAGTAACTTCCTGGTCACAGCTAGCTACCCAAAGGGTGCAAGTAATTGAACCTGTGGGCTCAGGACCACAGTTGCAGGGGACATCAAGCTCAACTGGCATAACATACTACACAAAACATTGTTCCACCTCCTACTTTGGTGAGTAGTGACTGGGATCTTAAAAGCTTGCAAACAGCCATCTAGATGCAATGAAGGGTCTCTCCCCATCCAGAGCAAACAAAAATGAAGGAAACCAAAGATTCATGGAAACAATTAGTCCAAGCAATCGGTAGACCATGTGATCCATAGCCTATATGACTATGAGACTAGAAGAATTCGATGGTCCCTGGTTATCACTGTCAACCACTCAGAGGGGGATCTATGTAGGAAATCCTGGATAGAGAAAGAGAACAATGTGGAACAAAACCCAAAGTCATTTGGAAAAAAAAGGGGAGGGGGGACCAGGTTTGCTGGTCTGATAGAGCCTGGTGGAACCACTGAGACTATGGTCTCTAGCTGCCCTTCAGGTCTGGAATTGAACCCACTCCTGTGGCTTCTAGCCAAACAAAAGACAGGCATATGAGTTGAACATTTACCTGAGGTAGATACACTCCTTAGAGAGAACAATCATGGGAGAAAGAACGGCTGTTTATGCACAGGGAGACAGTTCAGGGGGCAGGAGTGCATGGAGGGATGGACATAGGGAAGAAGTAACTATCAGGAGGAAGTGGGAGGGGTGCTGTTGCATTGTGGTAAATTGTAGTCCATGTCATGAGACAAAGTGTATGTGAACTGCTGTATAGAAAGCGAATTTGTTCTGTAAGCTTTCACTCAAATCACACACAAAAAAAATGCTGATATTCTGAATACTAAAAAAAAAAAAAAATTGCTCTGTACTTCCACCTAAATCACAATATAAAATTTAAAAACAAAAAATAGAGCAAAAGAAGAACAAAAATAAAATAGATAAATGAGAAACAAAGAGAAGAATAGTAGAATTAAAATGAACTATACCAATAGTAATGTTAAAAGTGAATGACTTAAATACTTTCTCTAAAAGGCAGAGATTTTCAAACTCAGTAATAAAGAAACATTTAGATTTATGCTTTCTGAAGTCATGCACTTTAAATATATGGCACATATAAGTTGAATGTAACACACAGTAAAGGATCTACCATGCCACCAGGAAGCGTTAGAAAGCTTACATGGCCAAATATATGTCATACAAGGTAAACTTCAAAAGATATTACAAAAGATAAGAAAGGATATTACTTGATACTGATTTCTGCTGGTGCTGATTCCTACTCATAGCAACCCTATAGAGTAGAACTTCCCCATAGGGTTTCCGAGGCTGTAATTTTCACAAAAACAGACAGCCATAACTTTCTTCCACAAAGCAGCTGCTGGAATCAAAATGCTGACCTTTGAGCATGTGAGTACTTAATCACTGCACCATCAGGGTTCCTTTATAGAATGATAAAGAAGGATAATTCACCAGGAATATATAATAGTCTTACATATTTATGTACTTTATAAGGGGACATTGAAACTCATGAAGCAAAATCTGACATTACTGAGATATACAAGATTTAAACAACACACTATTGACTAGCTTGACCTGACACTTATAGAACTTGAAATTTATAGAACATGACATTCAAAAAATCTGGAATATACATTTTCTACCCAAAACTCACTGCCATTAAGTCAATTCCAACTCATAGTGACTTTATAGGACCAAATAGAACTGTCCCATAGAATTTCCAAGGCTGTAGATCTTCACTGACACATACTGCTTTCTCCTGGGAAGCAGCTGGTGGGTTTGAAACGCTGACCTTTTGGTTAATATCTGAATGCTCTAACCACTGAACAATTAGAGCTCCTTACCTTTACTAACTCCTCGGAAGGAAGGTTGGGCAATCCTACTTCCGTAGTGATACTGCCTCGGAAACCCAAGGAGGGGTCGCTATGAGTCGGGGCCGACTTGACGGCACATAACAACAACAACATTTACTAAAGTGCATATAAAAGGTTCACTAAGGTAAAATGTGTTGCAGTAAACTTCAAAAGATTTAAATCCTGCCTAGTATGTGCCTCAGAAACCCAAGGAGGGGTAGCTATGAGTTGGGTCCGATTCCATGGCAAATAACAACAACAACAGTATGCTTCCTAAATATTTCAGTCTTTGGAAATCTTATATTCTTTGACTACAAAAAATAATAAATAAATAAATCTCAAATATTTAAGAATTAAATAAACACTTAAAAATAACACTTGGGTCCAATAGGAAATCATAAGAAAATTTCCACCTGAGTAATAGTGAAAAGACAGCATATCAAAATTTGTGGCATGAAGCTAAAGCAGTAGAGAGGGAAATGTATAACTTTAAAAGTCATAGTAGAAAAGTTTCTACCTATGAAACTAAAAAAAAACAGAGAAAACTAAATCCAAAAAAGAAGAAAATGATAAGATCAGATCAGAAATCAAAAAAAAGAAAAAAAATGAACAATAGAGAATATTAGTAAATCTATAAATAAACTTTTTGAAAATACAAATAAAATTGATAAGCCATAGGAAGAATAATCAAAATTAAACAAAAGTTACCTATATCATGAATAAAAAGCAAGGGTATTGCATCAGATCCTATAGACATTAAAAACATAGAAATGAAATAGAATTAACTTCTTGCCAATATATTTGACAACACAGATTAAAATATATATATATTATTTGGGAAACAAAAACTTACCAAAACTGACTCAAAAAGAAAAAGAACTCCACATTTTCTGAGTATAGTTTTTGTATAGTTCTGACTTTTAGAAACATGTTTAATTTTAACATATTCAGTATACAAGGAAGGTTGGAGAAGGAGCAAATGGGATCCAAACAGAAGCAAATGATCAAAGTCAAAATGATTTTAAATAAAGAACATAGCCACACTGAAGGGAGAATAGGAAATACTAATACAAATAATTTTAGAAAACAGCATATTGTCAGCCTAAAGATAAAAGATGCAGTACATTAAAATTGTACTTTATAATTCATAGGGTTTATTTTCACACAGAGGTGTAGTGTAATATTGCAAGACTGCTTTACAGATATTCTGTTGCTATTGTTAGGTGCCACCAAGTTGGTTCCGACTCACAGCAAGTCTGTATACGACAGAACGCAACATTTCCTGGTCTGGCACCATCAAGATCACTGCTGTGTTTGAGCTAATTGTTACAGCCACAGTGTAAATCCATCTCATTGAGGATCTTCCTCTTTTTCTCTGACCATCTACTTTACAGATATTCTAGGATTGAGTAACAAATAAAGGTAGTGTGTAAAATAAGACTGGCTTTCTATTGTCAGAGAAAGAAGTTACAAATACAGAAAAAGGGAAAGTTTGAATGAATCTTATGGTGTTAGTTTGAAATTTAAAGAATAACACTCATGGTTTTTATGTTAGAGATAAATAAATTGGATAAACAATCATACAAATGTAGACATACATATAGTTCCATATATTCCCTAGTTCTACTGAGAGGACCTAAAAGTAATGACAACTTAATACCAATGAGCACACTTAGCACCCTGATCCTACTTTACAAAAACAAAAGTCCAATAAGCTTGTGAAAGGATGTTCAACATCACTACTCATCAGGAAAATGCAAATTCAACTACAGTGAGATATTACTGAACAACTATCATAGATAAAATGTATTCTCATTCCTTGAATGGCACCTTAAAATAGTGCACTAAACTTGGAAAACAATGTGGCAGTTTATTATAGTTAAATATGCATTTACTATGTATCCTAGCTATTTCACTCCTAGATATTTTCCAAGAGAAGTGAAAACATATGTCCACCCAAAGACTTTTTCACAGAACTTCATAGCAATTTTATTCATAATAGTCAAACTGGAAACAACCCAAATGCCCAATGGAAGGATAGATAATCATATTATGGCATATTCATAATAGTCACAAAAAAAGGAATAATTATTATTATATGTAACAGCATGAATGAATTTCAAGACATTATGTTAAGTGAAAGATACCAAATAAAAAGGAACATGTGCTGTATATTTCTATTTGGCAGTCTATATAAAACTAATCTAGGGAAAACTAATTTATAGCAATAGATTTTAGATCAGGCGTGTCAGGGGCAACTGGGGGAGGATTGATTAAAAGGGCACAAGGGAACTTCCTGCAGAGAAGAAATGACCTCTTTCTTAAATGGTGTGGTGGCTATATGCAGATTTGTCAGAAGTCATCAGCCTATACACTTACAAAGATTTGAATTGTATTTTATGTAATTATTCCTGAATAATGTTGATTTTTAAAGAATTGAGCAGTTAAAAGAATATCAAAGCAGAGTACTGAGCTTTTGTTAAGTGTAAACTGCAAGTGTAAAATAAAATCATCATTCTAAGTGTCTTGTAACAAGGGTCAGAAAGAAAAAAGATAAAACTAATAAAGGTCGTAGTTTTGTGCTTGGTGTCTGGAAGCAGATAAAATTTGGGTTAGCATTTTGAAATAATGTTGTGGTATTTCATAGGTACCTCAAACATAAGAAGTAGTCAAACAATACAATGAAGGAGCTTCAGGATAAACATTGAGGAAAACTCAGTAACATGTTTTTTGTTTTGTTTTGTTTTCTTCTCCTGTCTTCTAGATAAACTCACCATTGTACACCATCCAAGTGGTAAGTTCTTGGTATCTATTGAAGGACTTAGGACTAAAACAAAACCAAAACCAAACCAAACCAAACCCACTGCTGTCAAGTCGAATCCAACTCATAGCGACCCCTCCTTGGGTTTCTGAGGTGGTATCACTACTGAAGTACATTGCCCAACCTTCCTTCCGAGCAGTGGCTGGTGGGTTTGAACTGCCACCTTCTAGTTAGCAGTCAAATGCCTTAGACACTATGCCACCAGAGTTCCCAGGACTAAAACAAAGCACATACCAAAAAAGCCACTGCCACTCAGTTGATTTCAGCTCATAGCGACTCCCATTGGGTTTCCAAGGTGGTAAATCTTCATGGAAGTAGATTGTCCTAACTTTCCTCTGCAGAGCAGCTGGAGGGCTTGAACCATGAACCTTCTGTTTAGCAATCAGATGCCTTAGGCACTGCACCACCAAAGCTCCTTTAAAACAAAGCACATAACAAACCAATTTCAATATTGTTGTTGTTGTTGTTGTTATGTGCCATCGAGTCGGCCCTGACTCATAGAAACTCCTCCTTGGGTTTCCAAGGCAGTCTCACTACAGAAGTAGGATTGCCCAACCTTCCTTCCAAGGAGTGGCTGGTGAGTTTGAACCACTAGCCTTCTGGTTAGCAGTCAAGTGCCTTAGGCACTATGCATAATATTATTAAGTAGATTAGTATCAAAACTCACATAGATTTTATGTTTACATGCAAAGCCATTTGACACCAGAAATAAATATAAACTGATGGTGGAGTATCAATGCTGTTATTGGGTGCTGTGGAATCAATTGCAACTCATAGTGACCCCATGTAATAAAGTAGAACTGCTTCACAGGATATTCATGGCTGCCGCCATCTTTACAGAAACAGGTCTCCACTCAAAAAAAAAAAAAAAAAAAATATCTGCCAGCGAGTCAGATGCGACTTATAGCGACCCCTCCTTCAGTTTCCAAGGCAGTATCACTACGGAAGTAGATTGCCCAACCTTCCTTCTGAGGAGTCGCTTGTGGAATTAAACTGCCAGCCTTCTGATTAAAAGTCAAATGCCTTAGGCACTTTGACACCAGGTCTCCACTGGTTGGGTTTAAACCTCCAACCTTTCAGTTATCAGACAAGTTCTTAATTAGTATACCACTAACGCTCCTGGTTGCAGTGCTAGAGGGGTTGAAATATGTGCTTTGAAATTTGACTGGCCTGTCAATTTAGTTTTTGTGACCTTTGCCAAGTCACTTAAACTTTGTAGGTGTGTTTCCTCATATGGAAAATGGGGACAACGATTTCTACCATGAAAAATTATGATAAAGATTGATGAGGATATATGTAATTGAAGGCTATTGTTGGTTAAGTGGGGTTTATTAATAGAGCAAATGAAATGAAATTTTAATAAGATGAGAGAGTAATTCACTAAAATATGCAAAGGAGAATGGGGGAGGAATGTGTCTGGGATGTCGAGAGGGTAGAAAGGAACTAACGGCCAGCTAGAGGCTGTTGAGTAAGCCAAAAGCAACTATTTACAGCCTGGACTACAGCACTAACTATGGACATGGAGAAGCAATAGAACTAAGCCATGTTGCTGGCATAGAAAATTAGAAGCCTGTTGTAAAGGCAATAGAAGTCCAACCATGGAGCAGGTACCATCAAGTCGTCCAATTCATAGTGACCCTATGTGTGTCAAAATAGAACTGTGCTCCGTCAATTTTAGATCCCCAGGCATTTCTTCCACGACATCTTTGGTGGACTAGAACCTTCAACCTTTCTGTTAGCAGCCAACCCTATTAACCATTTGCACCTCCAGAGACTGCTAATAGCATGTGCCAAGTAACCATCATTGTAATCGGTCAATCTTAGTAAATGGAGAAAAGAAAATAAAAAGAGGAAGGGAAAAGGTAATATAAGGGTAGAGGAAAGAAAACAAGAATGATCTCATAGTGGTTGTTATTCAAAGGTCTTGGAAAGATTGTTCTGAGATGAAATGACTGGCTTAGATTTGAATTGGAGGTAAAAGTGTATCACTCTGAGCCAGCTCAGCCCAAACAAGTAGAAAAAATTAGCATAATTGCCAAGGGTGCCCTTCAATAAGTCCTTTTTTATTTCCTTATCATTTTTTTTTCTTTACTCATATCCTGCTCTTAGAATATATCATTAAAAAGTGTTAAATAAATGAATTATTAAATCTGTGAATGGTTGAAGAGATGGTAATGGGGCTTTTACTTCTAGGTAATGAAACTGCCCAAAATGGAAATACCTTTGGAAACAAAGTAAGTTGTAATTACCTTAATTTTTACAAAATGCAAAGAAAAAATTCTCTTTCAAGAAAGAACATCTGAGAGCCTGCTATCCTGCCTATGTTTCCAATATTCTAATAAATAAGCAAAAACAAGATTATACAAGTATATTTGTACAAAAAGCCATGAGCCATAATTTCAGAAAATTAACTATTTGGAAGAAAGTAAAAAGGAATTCAAACAAAAAAACCACCAAGACTAGTGTGGCTGAATTCAACATGTACACAACAAGCAAGTCTTAAAGGAATTATGAATACATCTGTTTTAGTAATAGTTGTATGATGCATTTCTTTGGCCAGTTTATACTGTCCTTAAAGTATAGTTATAGAAAAAGTGGTTGTTGTTGTTGTTATTGTTATGTGCCGTCGAGTCGGACCCAACTCATAGTGACCCCTCCTTGGGTTTCCAAGGCGGTATCACTATGGAAGTACATTGCCCAACCTTCCTTCTGAGGAGTGACTGGTGGGTTTGAATCGCCAGCCTTCTGGTTAGCAGTCAAGTGCCTTAGGCACTGCAGTACCAGAGCTCCCGATAACTCCAAAATATTGCAGGTACAAATATGCACCACTTCACATTAACTGAAAGTAAATTGTTTATGAGAGGCTAAAAAAAAAAAAGAAAAAGAAAGGACAGCAGTAATTGAAAACTGAGAGAGTTTGAGACAACACTGATACTGTCCTAACCACAAATTTCCCTTTATAAAATCATGGTATTCCAGTTATCTTGTATGTACTTATGTGATGTAGGAAATTTGCACTGTTACTAAGGGTCATGTGGCAGCCAGGTTTCTAGCTAAAATCCTGAATTAAAGCCCTTAGTGAATTCTTATAATGCACTAAATTAGTTTACCAAATTTTAGTATTTTTTAAAGCTAAATTATGTTTTAAATAAATCCTAATTAATCATGAAAGTTAGTCATTCACTCTTAAGAATTTATTGAAATATCACTAGACTCATTGAACTGTAGTAGAATTGTGTGATGCCACCCAGAGCCAAGAGTTTATGAAAATATCTTTAGCAAACAATGATTCTTCTATAATGAATAAAGGACTGACTGTACAACAAAGGCACATATACATATACTTACTATGTTTTCAGTGAAATTTTATACAGCAAATTAAGTTCCCATTTGACAATTTCTGTATAAGTTGTTCAGTGACATTATTTGCATTTTTCACAATGTATCAACATTCTTATGAATTACACTCCGGTTGTTCCATTTCCATTACTTTAGGTTCCCTTCTCCCTTTGTCATCTCATCTTTGCTTTAGAGTAATTATTGACATTTTTTATCATAAATAGATTTTTTTAAAAATGAAAACTTTATTTTGTGTACCAATCTCTTACTCCCTTCAGGGGATAGTTTTGGTTCAAAGTGTGAAGAGAATCTTAGGGTGCTAGCCTCAGGGAGCCCTCTAATCTCAACTTGTCCAGTAAGTGAGTATTTTTAATAATTTTATTTTCATTCCATATTTTTCTTCCATTCTATCCAGGTTCATCTATTGTGGCCCTGATCAGAATGCTTGGTAGTAGTAGGCAAAAACCATATAGTTCTGGTCTCAGGGTAGATGAGGATATGACTTGTGTAGGCTAGCACTCTGTAAACTAGTTTCTTCTCTGAAACTTTAGTTTCTTTTTTTCTCTCTTTTTTTTTTCTGTATGTAAATTCTTTTTTTGTTGTTGTTGTTTTATTTTCTTTCTTTCTTTTTTTAAGAGCTTGTTTTACATTCAACGTTGTGTGTACATTTAGTTTCACTCCCTATTTACCATGTCCAACCCTAACCCAGTCTCCTCCCCTCCCTGCCCAGTAATCGTCCTCCTGTGCCCCTCATATTTCTGCACTCCTGTTTGTCCTTCATTTCCTCAATTTGTATGTTGCTCCTTTAGTGTCCCATGGTCTATTGTTCTAAGGGATGTAATACCATAGAGTATGTGGGTGCATCATCCTGGGTTGAGTGGTCTACATGTACATCTTGTTAATTATTGGGCTGACAGCCAGCCCCTGGGAGTGAATTTTATTCCAGGTGCAGAATGTATTCCAGGGCCATAGTACTGGGGGTCTCATCAGACTCCATCTGACCAGTAATTCTG
>NW_006921990.1:528240-539311 GCF_000298275.1 Orycteropus afer afer
GTCTGGGTATCTGTGAGGGATTACTCTGTGTCTGTCTTCTGTTGTTTCTGTAAAGACTGCAGGTATTTTTTTATCACTGGTGCCTGTGCAAGATTAGCCTCAGCTGAATCTATCCTTTGTCTAGAGTATACTCCAATTGTTTTATTTTAAATGGCTGCTAGCAAGCTTTTAAGACCCCAGATGCTACTTTCCTCATTGGTTGCAGAATGTGAACTCTGTGGTGCCAATTGACTGAGTTGTCCCATGGGAATAAGGACCAAAGCATGACATATTTTTTTGAAAGCAAGATTTTGAGTAACAAGAAGAGTATAGATTACTAAAACTCAGACTGGTCTCTGTCAAAATGGAAAGAAAATTTGAATTCAAAGGCTTACATAGTTGAACTTTAGAATGTTTCTATTTCCTTTAAGATGGAAGATTGCCTTTCCAGATATCTCTATAAAGCTGTTTTTTTTCCATGGCTATGAAGGGCAACTATGCCTTTATTATTCTTTTTCTAGCCTTGAAATGGAGAAATGCTAATTCTTTATCTTTCTTTTATAGCTTCCTGTTCGACCCCAAGTTGAAAAAGAATTTACTTTCTCTGGCAGGAAAGATTATTAAAGAAGGTAAAATATTATATATGTATATATATTTATCTGTGTGTAAATCATTACAGAAGTAGATTGCCCAGTCTTCCTAACAAGTAATAATAATAAAAATAATAATTATTATTATTTTAGAAAACCTAAAGCCATCTGGTTATGGACCTGAATGAATCTTTTATCTAGGAAATCAAACATTTTTAGTATTTCACTGTCTCCTCCTGAAAGTACAAATATATGTATTTTTCAAGCTAAAGGTGATTGTTTTTTAGAAAGATTTATGTAATAAGGCTGACTTTATGCCAAGTAATCAATTTCTATTGATTAGCTATTATTCACTAATACATTTCCTGTGATCTCATTTTCAGGTTATTATAATGAAACTCAAAGATCTGCAAACATTGTGTTTTCTGGATGAAGCAAGCTTGAATTTGGATTGCCTGTTCTCTCCATGGCAAATCTATAATATGAATGCAGAAAGAGGCCTCTGGATTTTGGAATTTGTAATAGCTGAAATTTAATTAGCATTATTCCTGCTCCAGACAAGTATATCAAAATTAAAATTAAATTCCATAGAACATTGGCACTCTAAAAAATTCCCATATTTTACAATGCACTTGTCACTTCAGTAGCTGTTATCCATTTTGAAAATTAAAGGAAAATAAGGATAGAGAAAGGAAAGACTGCATAGTAAAGGTAGTGGCCTATTTGAAGCACAAACTTTAGTAGTTTACCCCTGACATTCTTAGAATAGTCTTGAAAACACAAATTTAATATATATTCGACTTTCTAGTGGAAAACTCGTTTTCTAAATTTCTCACATTCAAAACTCTAATTATTATTGTCATATTATATATACCCAAACCAAACCAAATCCAACCCACTGCCATCGAGTCAATTCTGACTTATAGCGACCCCCATGGGGTTTCCAAGGTGGTAAATCATTGCGGAAGTAGATTGCCCAGTCTTCCTTCCCTTCCTAATTTAGGGCCTGTTTTTTAACTTTCTACATCTTGAATTACTATACATTTCTACAACCTGTATTCTTCATTAAAATGCTTCTTAGAAACCACTTACATAGAATAGGATGCAATCTTGTCATTCTATACTCACCATGTAAAATTGCTACAAATATGTATCTAAGCCTGTGTCTGACTTTTCAAAATAAATCTGTGAGAATTAACCACTAAATTCGTCTGCTTACCATTTAGAAGATAGAAGTCTACTGAAAAATTTTCAAAACAAACTCAATTAATTTAACTGTATAGGTTCCATAAAGTAAGCACATAGAACATTTTTTAATGGTTTCTGAAAAGAACCAGAAAAGATATGTTTACAGTCATTTTGCGAAATTTTTGTCATAGGTTTCTTAAAACTATTAGTATTAGACTTATGAGATTTTATGTTAAAATAAGTGCTCATTTATCATGTACAAACTTAATTAGTTTATTAGACTATAGTCCTGGTGAAGCACACAGGTGAGATGGGAGAATCAGAACAATATAGCATAGTTCAATGAGTAGAGCTCAAATCATTAGACTTTGGGGATTTACTTGTAACAAGTGATCTCACGAGGAAGGCTTGACCACAGTTTGTGACTGGTGGAGGACCCTCTAGCTGGGATTCAAGGCTGGTGGCAGCAATCAATCTCAGTCTCTTTCTCTGGCAAGGTCTCAGTCTTAGCAGAGTATCAATATCTAGAAAGAGATATTCAGCCTCTGACTCCTCTCACTGAATATGCAAAAGTCTAGGATTTATATGTCATTTTCTTGTTTGGACTTATATACTAAGGGCCAGGTGGTGCAACATCTAACAAAGACGATGTTGCATCTTCTCTTTAATGTCAGAGATCAACTGTATGTAGAATCTTTGCATCAAGGTCATAAAATACGTAAGTTGTTTACTGTTTACTTGTTTCATGGCCAATGTATAAAAATTTAGGTCTATGTTACATGCTTTAAAAAAAAAAAAAAAAAAAAACTTTTCATTGTGATTCCTGTGAAAATTTATAGAGCAAGTAGGTCATCTCTGTCCAGGACGTACTATTGTAATCCCTATCAAAGTGGTTGACAACGGTAGCTGGACAGTATCTAGTTCACATAGCCCACTAGATATTTGGACCAATATTTCCATGAATATTTGATTTGAGCCCGACCCATTGAACTACGCTACAATGTTCTGATTCTCCAGTCTCACCTGTGTGCTTCACCAGGACTATCGTCTAATAAACTAAGTCAGTTTATACATGATAAATGAGCATTTCTTTACTTATTTTAACATAAGATCTCATAAGTCTAATATTAATAGTTTTAAGAAACCTATGACAAAAAACTTGCAATATGACTGTAAATATATCTTTTTTGCTCTAGAGAAGAAAAGACCAATAGTTGTACTTTAGATATAACTGTTCATAAGCTTTTAAGACCCCAGTTGCTATTCATGAAGGTAGGATGCAGAAAATTGTCTTTGTGGAGTATGTTACCCCAATTGACTTTGATGTCCCCTGAAACTATGGTCCTGAATTCAGTTCCTTACAGTGTTTGGTTATGGCTGACAAGTTTTCATAGCTTGCCCTTCTATCTTTTACTATAAGCAGTAGTTAAGAAATCAGATGACAAAAAAAAAAAAAAAAAAACAGTATGAACTGCTGTAAGGAAAATGAATTTGCTCTGTAAACTTTCACCCAGATCACAATATATATAGATATGTGTGTATATATATGTATATGTGTGTGTATGTGTGTATGTGTGTGTGTATATATATAAATCATTTAAAAAGAAGAGTAGGAAAAAAAAAAAAAAAAAAACCCGTGTCAAGAAATTAAGAACATGGGCCCTATAAAAAAGAAAAAAATAAGCCAGAATATTCCAACTCTGTCCTTTGCCAGGTATATATAATAAAAAAGAAAAAGAAATCGGATGATATATTGCACTCAGCAAATCTGTTGCAAAAGTCTTCTTTAGTGTTAAAGAGCAAAGATGTCACTTGAAGACTAAGTTATGCCTGACTCGAGTCATGGTATTTTCGATAGCCTCATATGCATGTAGGAGTTCTGGTGGCATAGTGCCTACAGCATTTGACTGCTAACCAGAAGGCTGGAGGCTCAAACCCACCAGTCACTCCTCAGAAGGAAGATTGGTCAATCTACCTCAGTAGTGATACTGGCTGGGAAATCTAAGGAGGGGTCACTATGAGTCAGATCTGACTCAATGGCAGTAGGTTTTGGGTTTTCATGTGCATGTGAAAGGTGGACAATGAATAAGGAAGATCAAAGAAAAACTGATGCATCTAAATATTCATAGATATATATGCAGCACATATAAACACATATACAGAAATATCTTCTGACACACTTGTGTGTATTTTTGGGTGTAGTCCCACTTGCCTTCTCATACCTGTTCAGTTTGCATTGTATATCTATGCAGTCAGGGATTATTGTTATTATTATAGTTGCTGTTGTTGTTATTGTTATGTGCCATCAAGTTGGCCTCCAACTCATAGTGACGACTCGTTGGGTTTTCAAAGCAGTATCACTATGGAAGTAGATTGCCCAACCTTCCTTCCGAGGAGTGGCTGGGGGGTTTGAACCACCAGCCTTCTGGTTAGCAGTCAAGTGCCTTAGGCACTATGTTACCAGAGCTCCTACTATAGTGGCAGGATTATGTATATAATAGTATTTACCTCTGTTGCCTTAAATTTTAGTGCTCCTGCTACTGTATTCCTTTGCCTTGATCATTCTGTGCTGTTGTTGTTGTTAGGTGCCAGATAAACAACTCCAACTCGTAGAGACCCTATGTTTCATTATTTTTTCCATTTGCTTTACCTACTCTACATTCTAGAGCAGGTTTCAGAGTCTCATCTGACATCCATTTTGGTCTTTCATTCCTTTCTTGTCCTTTTAAAAACTTTTTGATTTCTTCATGCATGATGTTCTTGATGTCATCCCACAACTCATCTGATCTTCAGTCATTGGTTTTCAATGCCTCAGCTCTATTCATCGGTGATCTCTAATTTCAGGTAGAATATAATCAAAGTCATATTTTGGCTCTCATGAACTCGTTTTCATTTTCTTCAGCTTCAACATGAACTTGTATGTAAGCAATTAATGGTCTGTTCCACAGTCCTGGCCTAGTTTTGACTGATGATATGGAGCCTACCCATCACCTTTTTCCACAGATGTAGTCAATTTGATCCCTATGTATTCCATCTGGAATATTGCGGTCCACATGTATAGTCTCCGTTTATGTTATTGAAAGAAGGTATGTGCAATGAATATGTCATTGGTCTTGCAAAATTTAATCATGCCATCTCCAGAGTCATTTCTATCACCAAGGCCATATTATTCAGCTACAGATGCTACTTCTTTATTTCCCATGTTTGCATTCCAATCACCAGTAATTATCAATACACATTGGTTGCGTGTTTGAGCAATTTCAAACTGCAGAGGTTAGTAAAAATCTTCAATTTTGTCATCTTTTGTAATTGGTGGTTTGTGCATAAATTTAAGTAATAGTATTAATTGATATTCACTGGAGGTCTGTGGATATTATGCTATAACTGACAGCACTGTACTTCAAGAGAGATCTTAAAATGTTGCTTTTGATGGTGAATGGAATGCCATTCACCATCAAATATAATTCCCAATGTAGTAGACCATATGATTGTCTAATTCAAATTGGCCAATACCAGTCCATTTCAGCTAACTAATGCCTAGGATTTTGATCTTTATGTATTCCATTTCATTTTTGACAACTTCCAGTTTTCCTAGATTCATACTTCATACATTTCATGTTCTGATTATTAATGAATACTTGCAGATGCTTCTTCTCATTTTGAGTCATGCTCTGTCAGCAAACAAAAGTCCCAAAAGCTTTACGCTATAGACATCATTGTGCTCAGTTCTACTTTGAGGAGGCAGATCTTCCCCAGCCATATTTGAGAGTGCCTTCCAACCTTAGAGGCTCATCTTCCAGCACAATGTCAAACAATATTTCTGTTATTCATACAGTTTTCCAGTAATATATCACACTGTCTTTTGCTGTAATTCATAAGGTTTTATGAATTCATAAGGTTTTCACTGGCCAATTTTTTCAGAAGTGGATGATTCCATCCTGCTTTCCAGTCTTTCTTAGTTTGGAAGCTGTGCTGAAACCTGTCCACCAAGAGTGACTCTTGGTATTTGTAATACTGGTGGCATAGCTTCCAGCATCTCAGCAACATGTCACAAGCCACCACAGTACAATAAATTGAAAGACAAGTAGTGAATTGTGTGCTAAGGACCCCTTTATTGCATATTGCCTTCCCCTTCACCAGAATTAATGTGCCTACTCTCTAGTTAGTAATTTATCCTCTTTTCCTTCCCAACCATCAATAATGTTTCCTTCTATGTGAAAATATTTTCTTGATTTTTTTATCATAGTCTCATATAATGTTTGCTCTTTTGTGATTGACTTATTTCATTCAGCACCTCCAGGATCATCCATGTTTTGAGATTTGTCACAGGTTCATCAATATTCTTTAACATTGCACTTATTATTATTTATTAATTGAACATTGTTATTAACATTGTAGTATTCCATTGTGTATATGTATCATAGTTTCTGTATCTGTTCATGCATTGACAGGCACTACGTGGTTTCCATCACTAATCACTATCGTGAATAGTGCTGTGATAAACATGGGTGTACATATTCTATTTGTGTCATGGCTCTTATTTCTCTTAGATATATTCCTAGTAGTGAGATTGCTGGAACATAGGATATTTCTATTTCCAACTTCTTCAGGAAGCACTATGCCATTTCCCACAGTGTTTGTACTATTAACAGTTCTGCTAGCAGCATATAAGATTTCCAGTCTCTACATCCTTGCCAGTATTGGTTGTTTTCTGTTTTTTGAACTGTTCTATTAATGCTGAGGTGAGATTATATCTCATTGTTGTTTTGATTTACATCTCTTTAATGGATAATGACTGCAAACATGTCTTCATGTGTTTGATGGCCACATAAATGTCTTTAGTGAAATGTCTGTTTATGTCCTCTGCCCATTTTTAAATTGAATCATTTGTCTTTTTTTTTTTTTTTTTTTTGAGGTGTTGAAGTTGTCTATAACTTTTAGAAATTAGTCCCTTGTTACATTCATCATTGATAAATTTTTTTTCAATCTTTGCATTCTCCTTTTATCCCTTTGGTGAAGTATTTTGATGTGCATAAATGCTTTATTTTGTGCCATGTGTCAGAGCCTGTAAGTATCCCCCTATTTTTACGTTGATGATTTTTATATTTTTAGGTTTTACATTTAGGTCTTTGATCCATCTTGAGTTTATTTTTGTATATGGTGTCAGATATGGATCCTGTTTTGCCATTACCATTTATTAAAGAGAATATTTCTTCCTCATTAAATGAGGCTTAGCCCTTTGTAAAAGATCAGCTGTCCATGGGTAGATTTATTTCTGAGCTCTCAATTCTTTCTATGTATCTGGCATTACACTAATTCCAGACTGTTTTGACTACTATGCTGGTAGTCAACCTACCATGTAAGTTTTGAGATTGGGAAGTGTGAGGCCTCCTACTTTGTTCTTCTTCTTTAGTATTGCATTGCTTATTTGGGATCTCTTACCTTTCCATATAAAATTGGCAATTAGTTTTTCCATCTTTTTAAAGCATGATGAAGGAATCTGGATCGAGATTGTATTATATTTATAGACTCTTTTGGATCACACTGATATTTTCACATTGAGTCTTTGTATTCACAAACATGGCATATTCTTCCATTTACATAGATCTCTTTTGATTTCTTGTAGTAGTGTTTTATAATGCTCTTTGTATAGGTCTTTTGTAACTCTGATGAAATTTATTCCTAAGTACTTATTCTTTTGTGTGGCTATTATAAATGGTATTGTTTTTCTTATTTCCTTTTCAGAGTTCTCTTTAATAGTGTAAAGCAATTAGACTTTTTTTTTTTTTTTTTTGTATGTTGTTCTTGTACCCTGCCACTTTGTTGAATCCTATTTTCAGTTCCGGAAGTTTTATTGTTGAGTATCTGTGATTTTCTATGTATAGGATTATATCATTTGCAAATAAGGTAGTTTTACTTCTTTGTCAATTTGGATGCCTTTTATGGCCCTTTCTAGCTAGGACTTCCAATATAGTATTGAATAGGAATGGGGTTAGAGTATATCCTTGTCTGGTTCCTGTTACTAGGGACATTGCTTTCACTCTGTCTCCATTGAGAATAATGCTGACCATTGGTTTTGTGTATATGCCCTTAATTATGTTTAGGGATTTCCTTTCTATTCTTATTTTTTTTTTAGTGTTTTATCAGGAGTAAGTGTTGGATTTTGCCATATGCCTTCTCTACATCAATTGATGTGATCATATGGTTCTTTTCCTTTGTTTTATTCATGCAGTGGATTACATTAATGGTTTTTCTAACGTGGAACCATCCTTGCATATTTGGTATTACTCCCACCTGGTTATGATGTATTGTTTTGATATGTTGTTGGATTCTCTTGGCTAGGCTTTTATGGAGAATTTTTCTGTATGTGTTCAAGAGAGATATTGGTCCATAATTTTATTTTTCAGTGGTGTCTTTTCTTGGCTTTAGTATCAGGGTTATGCTTACTTCAAAGAATGAATTTGAGAGTATTCCATCATAGTCTGTGTACTGGAATAGTTTTAGTGGAGCTGTTGGCAGCTCTTCCCTGAATGTTTGGTAGAATTTGTCTGGAAAGCTGTCTGGGTGAGGGCTTTCTTTGTTTGGAGTTATTTATGACCTGTTCAATTTCTTCTTTTCTGCTGGATCTGTTCAGACTTTCTACCTTTGATTGTGATTGTGTTAGTTTGGGTAGTATGTTTCTAGAAACTTCTCTTTTCTAATATTTTTGGAGTGCTATTTTTCATAATATTCCATTATTATCCTTTTTATTTCAGTTGGTTCTGTTGTGACATCACAAGTCTCACTTCTAATTCATATTATTTGCATTTTCTCCTTTTTCTTTGTTAAATTTTCCAATAGTTTGTTAATTTTATTTACGCTTTCAAAGAACCAACTTCTCATCTTGTTCATTCTTTCTATAGTTTTTCTGTTTCATTTATTTATACTCTAATCTTTATTATGGGAGCTCTGGTGGTATAGTGACTACGGCACTTGACTGCTAACCAGAAGGTTGGTGGTTCAAACCCACCAGCCACTCTTTGGAAGAAAGGTTGGGCAATCTACTTCCGTAGCGATACTGCCTCGGAAACCCAAGGAGAGGTCACTGTGAGTCAGAGACGACTTGATGGCACATAACAACAACAACAATCTTTACTTTTTCCTTTCTTCTGGTGACTATAGGCTTTTTTGGTCTTCTTTTCTAATTAGTGAAAATGTTGGGTGAAGGTGTTGATTTAGGGTCTTTCTTCTTTTTTAAGGTGTGTATTTTGCTGCAAACTATCTTCTTAGCACTGCTTTAGATGTGTCCAAAGATTTTCTATGTTTTCTTTTCATTCTCATTTGATTCAATAATTTTTATTTCTTAATTTTTATTATGATTTGGGTGAAAGTTTACAGAGCAATTTCACTTTCCATACACCAGCTCACACACACTTTGTCTCATGACATTGACTGCAATTTCCCATAATGCCACAGCTCCTCTTCCACTTCGTCCACATAGTCACCTCTTCCCTATGTCCATCCCTCCCATGCACTCCTGCCCCCCGAG
Source organism: Orycteropus afer afer (assembly GCF_000298275.1). Lineage (NCBI taxonomy): Eukaryota > Metazoa > Chordata > Mammalia > Tubulidentata > Orycteropodidae > Orycteropus > Orycteropus afer. The sequence continues at coordinate 537,526 of NW_006921990.1, forward strand.
CTGTCTCCCTGTGCAAACACAGCCCCTCTATTTTCCCATGATTGATCTTTCCATTTACCTAATATAAATGTTCACTTCATATGCCTGTCTTTTTTTTGGCTAGAAGGCACAGGAGTGGTTCAATTCCAGATTTGAAGGGCATCTAGGGACCATAGTCTCAGGGGTTCCATCATGCTTTAACAGACCAGCAAATCTGGTCCCTTTTTTTTTTCTTTTTTAATGATTTTGAGTTTTGTTCCACATTGTTCTTTCACTCTGTCCAGGATCTCCTACATAGATCCCCCTCTCAGTAGTTGACAGTGGTAGCTAGACACCATGTAGTTCTTCTGGTCTCATAGTCATATAGGCTGAGGTGCACCAGTTGCTTGGACTAATTGTTTCCATGTGCCTTTGGTTTTCTTCATTCGTCTTTGCTGTGGATGAGGAGAGACCCATTGTTGTATCTAGATAGCTGCTTGCAAGATTTTAAGATCCCGGTCACTACTCACCAAAATAGGATGTGGAACAATGTTTTTGTGTAGTATGTTATGCCAATTGAGCTTGATGTCCCCTGTGACCATGGTCTCAAGCCCACAGCTCCAGCTATTCACTCCCTCTGGATAGCTGGCTGTGGCCAAGAAGTGACTACAACCTTGTCCCTTGTCAGCTCTACTATATACCTGGGCATTCTTATAGAACATACAAATATAATTATAGAAACACTGTTTGACAACCGTATACATGGTCAGAGGCACACTCCCCCCTGCATAGACATACCTAATAGTTCAGCCTGTCCACTCATCTATCCATCAGTATATCAATGTTTGCCTTCACTGACAATGCAGTACTGTATGTGCAATAGGGTTTGTCTTTGTTGTCTGTACCTCCCATGTACCTCTCTATGTCTTCCTCTTGATTCAAGAAATTTTTTAATCCATTTTTTTATTTATTCTATTACCCAGTAGTTTGTAAGCAGAATATTATTCAGTTTCCCTGTATTTGATTATTCCTTTGATACTCCTGTTGTGATTTCTAATTTTATAGCATTGTGATCTGAGAAGAAGCTTTGTAATGTTTTGATATTTTTAAATTTGTTGCAGCTTGCCTTGTGGCCTTACATATGGTTTATTATGGAGAATGTCTCATTGTGCTGGAAAAGAATGCATATTTTACTGTTGTTGAGTGGGGTGTTCTGTACACGTTTAGGAGGTCATATTGGCTGATTGTGTTGTTTAGATCTGCTTTATCTTTGTTAAGTTTCTATCAAGTTGTTTTGTCTTTGTGGAATAGTCTATTTCTCTTTTCAATTTGTTCAAATTTGATTTATGTATTTTGAAGTTCTTTCATTGTATATGTAGATATTATTATGTCTATGCCCTCTTATTGGTTTGACATTTAATCGTTATATACTGTTTCACCTTGTTTCTTTTGCAGATTTTTGTCTTCAAGCCTATTTTATCAGAAACTAATATTGTCACTCCTGCTTCTTATGGTTGCCATTTGCTTGATATATGTTTTCCCACTCTTTGATTTTTAGCTTATTTTTGTACTTGGGTCAAAGGAATGTCTCTTGTAGATAGCTTATTTAAGGTTCATGTTTTTGTATCCATTATCCTATTCTCTGTCTCTTCACTGGTGTATTTAATCCATTTATGTTGTTGTTGTTGTTATGTGCCATCAAGTCAGACCTGACTCATAGCAACCCCTTCTTGGGTTTCCAAGGCAGTATCACTGTGGAAGTAGATTGCTTCCAAGGAGTGGCTGGTGAGTCTGAACCGCCAGCCTTCTGGTTAGCAGTTAAGTGCCT
>NW_006921990.1:549196-554188 GCF_000298275.1 Orycteropus afer afer
AAAAAAAAAAAAAAGAGAAAGAACTTTGCCAGAGCATTTATATATATTGGATATAGACCATAGGCTCAAAAAACTAAAAGTAGTAACTTGATTCACATCCTCTAGTAATGTGGTGACTCAAGATTCATCCCATTCTAACCCTGCCTTCGTTAACCCTATCCCTCATTAACAAAACGGACAACTCATATCAAAATTAGACCTTAACTACAAACATAGAAACTAGATTTTACAAAAACATCACAAAATGGAGGACTATGGCTAAAATGTTCGTATTAAGTAATCCACTGCACCACAGGCCATTCTCTGGGTCCTCCAGCCCTTGGTCCTTTCATATATGAAGGACTGTCTTCCCCTTCACATCATTTTACTGTCCAAAACAGTCATTACTAATTAGTTCTCCAGTAGGGCAGAGTCCTATGGGTTAGGTTACTCAGGTACCATCCATTCAGGTCTGCTGCTAGTGTCCATCTGATCTGGTCAGGTTCTCCAAAGATTTGTTTCATCTTCACCCTTTCTGGCCTCTGATAAAATAAGTGAGAAGATTATCCCCTTGCTCTGAGTTTCCATGATGTATCAGCATAATAATAGATTCCCCCTACTGCATAACTCATTTATTCATTCTTTTACTTTCATCTATTATTTCTCTTTCCTTTCATTAGTCATTTATGTTTACCTAAATTTGTCTACCTTGGGACAGGATATCAGGTTCAGCTGCTGTGCCAGCCCAGATTGCTGGTAGCAAGACCAGTCTAACAAGTCCTTCCCCCTCAGTCCACTCTCATCCATGTTAGATAGAATTGCATATGTAAAACTCTAGTGGGCTATCTTGACCGCTAGGCAATGTAGCAGTATAGACTGTCAACCTCAATTTTTCCAGATGGGAGGAATGTACAATCCATCCCATCAGGTCTTTGGGAATTCTGATGTACAGGCTCAGGAGTATAGTTACAATCTCTTACTTGGGGATCACCCTTGTTCCAGCACTGTGACTGCATTCCTGGTCTTAGGACCACAGCATCAAGCAAGGGAAATAATTCCAGGTGATGTGGGGAAGAATTGGACAGTGGCACCAATATCCTCTCCCAACTTCTTTTCCTCATATCTCCTAGAGAAATTTAGAAATCTTTCCATTGGAGATTCTTCCATTGCCCCCTCATGGTGAGTGTGAGCACACACTCATGAAGGCATGCGAGCCAGCCTTTTATGCCTTTATCTCTCCCTGTTTTAGTTAACAATTGTTTCAATTGCTCATTCCAATTCTCTATCAATTCATTACTCTGAGGGTGGTATGCAACATGGTATGTCCATTTAATATGAAGTTTCTTGACCCACTGATGCCCCCTGTGAGCTGGAAAATGCATCCCTTGATCTGATGAAATATTACTTGGTGGCCAAAAGTGGTAGAGTATCTTGTGTTCCAGTCCCTTGATGGCATTTTTTTCATTTGTTTCTGTCACAGGATATGCAAAACCCAGTCCAAAGTAATTATCTATTCTTGTGAGTACCCATTTGTAGCCACTTGGTACCACTGGCATTGTTGGTCCAATGTATCAACTTGCCAGCCTTGTGCAAGGTCTTTTCCTTGGAGTAGCTTCCCTAAAACCATCTGCAACTCTCTCTTCCTTGCTGGCAGACAGCAAAGTCCTTATTGGCATTATATGTCTCAAAGGTTATAAAAGGGATATGTTTAGATACAGCTGATCTCTGCACTGCTGCAGCCAGAACCCTCATGTCTGCTCTTTTCATGGACTCAACTTGTTACCTCAAGAGAGCATAACATGTCTACTTGCTAATTCTAGTGACCTTCCAATCTAGAAAGGGTATTATTCTTCTCTTACTCTAATGCACCCTCTCAATTCTTACAGTGCTTTCCATAAGTCTATGCCTCACATGGTTATCCCCTTAATAGTCCAATTTTCCATCTCCTATTTGCCTGATTATATAGCCAGGCCATAAGCCACTGCCAATGAATTTGTAAAACTCCAAACATATGGACTCTCACCATTGCCCCATTCTTCCATCATGGCTAGGAAGACAGAACAGAATTTAGCCCATTGAGCTGATCTGTTCTTACTTTTGTCAATAAGGGTCTTTCCATCTGCTGGTCCTAATACAGCAACTTTCCACATCAAATGTTGTTCATGTACCCTGAAATTTCCATCTGCTCATCAAAAGTTGTTCATAGGTACAAAAGGGACATGGAGGCAGCATCTTCTGACCTCCTCTAACTGCACAAGAGGAAAACAGAATCACTATCAGAAACACAAGGCTTATTCCCTCCACCCTCTAGCCTTTTTACCAACTTTGACCCAACCATCCCTCCCACGGTAGTCACTGCTTCTTTGCTCGGTGTGATAATTCATTGTAATGGTCACACAGAACTCACAGACAATACTTATGGTTATGGGCTTATTAGGGAAGTAACAGACTACAATTCAGGTTCAGAAACACTCTCAGGATACAATTCTTTGATCAGGACAGTCTCCCCTCTGCTGTGCCCTGAGACACTCCTCTCTGGCCCTTGGCCTCTTGTCCTGGCCTCTGCCTCTGTAGGCCAGGTAAGCATCCCACTGTGTCTCATGCCTCTTAGTTCCATGCCACTGTCTCTCCACTGACCAGAGCATCTCTCCACTGGGGCATCTTTTCACTAGGGCATCTGTCAGCCAAGGAGGTCCAGCTCAGGGATCTCAGGTCCAAGGACATGCTTCCACTTCACTTCCAGATCTCTCTTGATGGCAGCGAAATCCCCTCTCTGTGTCTAGGAGGGCTCATTTTAAGCCTGGAAGAGTGACAAAATTAACCAATCCCAACATCAGAGTTCTACACACCTTATTTGAGTGGTCCCACCCAGTAATCTGGTAGGAGTTACAAACACTAGGCTAAAAAATTATACCAAGTAATTCAGTGCACTGCAATAGGGCATTGTCCATGGGGCAATGTGCTCTGGCAATTTTTCAGTTGGTTCCAGGGTAGAACCTACAGAAAAAGAGGCTAATTGCTTGTGGATACAGTGGATGCCTCCCTGCATTTCCCCAGAAGCTTTTTCTTGTTTGAACAATTTCCATTTTATTATGGAACTCTTTTGGGTACCATATTCCTCATTAGAGTGTTTCTCTGGCATCACCAAAGACATTATAGGTATTTCAGGTCTCATGATGATTTTGTGTGCTTCTCTCATTGGGGCAATCCCAATCAATGACAAATAGCAGTTGAATAATTGTCTTTCAAATGGCATGTATCATGCTGCAGCATCTGGAAACTTCCTAGTCCAGAATACTAATGTTTGGCATAGGGCAGCATTCAGCATAGGATTTTGCCATAAGCTCCAGTCTGCATAAGCACAGGTAGCAGACACCTCCAAAATCATGTCTAAATGTGAATCATAAGGGCCTAAAGACAGGATAATGAAACACATTTCTATAATTCAGACATGGCCTGATGTTGCTCAGACCACAATTCAAACACTGTGTGGCTTCATGAATGGGAACCACTAGTATTCCCAGATGTGGAATATGCATTCTCGATAATACAAGTACACCAATCAAATATTGGGCCTCTTCCTTAGTCTGGGGATAGGTAACAACAGCAATTTATTCTTGGTTGCTTGCAAAATGTCCCTCGTAGCTCCTGCCCAAGTTATTCCCAATTATTTCGCCATTTGGATAGGGTCCTGGATTTTTGCTAGATTTATTAACCAGCTTCTGTTCATCATGTGGCCATGGTTGTTTTCAAATCTGCCCTAGGTTGTGCTTCTGGTTTGATATTAGCAACATATCAATGTAATATATCTCTACACTTGAGATCTGCACCAAGGCTAAGTGTGTTCTAACCAAACTAGTGTAGTAAGTCAGTAAATTTAAATAACCTGTGGCAACATGTTGAAAATATATTGGAATCCTTCCCATCTGAAAGCAAACTGCACCTGGCTGTTTTCTGATATTGGGTTAGAGAAAAAGACATTTGCAGGATCAGTCACTGAATGCCAGTCCACTTTAGACTGCTATATTTTCTTCACCATTGATACCATGTCTGGAACATCTGAAGCCTCTGGTGACACTACTTAGGCTTCAAAAGTTTACTGTCAGTTTCCATTAGCCATGTGCCTTTTCCACTGGGCATACAGGGCTATTATACAAAGAATTTTTTGACATCAATACTTCACCCTTTAGGTTGTCTTAAGTCAAAACAGTAATCCCTTTTTGTCCCCCAGGTATCCTATACTGTTTCAAATTAACAACCTGAATGGGTTTGGGCAATTCCCATAGTTCCTATCTAGTAGGTACAATAAATATTAGCTTAAGGGCAGACTTACACTCTTTTATATAGAGTAGAGGGAGTGTTCCCCAATTAGAAATAATATCATACCAATAACACAATCAGGTAAGGGAGATGCAACTACTTCATACATGTTCTATCTAAACCTTCCAACTCTTATTCAAACTTTCACTTTTAGTACCATCAATTGTCGCATCCCCATATCTCCCTAGTCCAACCTGAGGCTCCTGCAAGATTTTATAGATACATTTTGGGATCACAATATGTTGGGCTCCTGTGTCCAGGAGCTCCAAGAAGGAAATTCAACACACCTAGACCATTTATCTACACATACGCGTATGGCCTTGAGTCCTCTGCTGGGGGCCGGACAAGAAGATCCTGGCCTCTTTGTCACTCCTTATCTTGATCAAATAGCTATCCTTTGCTATTTGTCCAGATGGGACTTCTCATCATTAAATTCCACCCAAATAGGTAAATAGAATGGACTTATTTAGACATCTTTAGTGTTGAGACATCAGCAGCAAATTTCCATTGGTCCATCCAGCCTTCTGTAGTGCATTAGAAATTTTATCATTGATTAAGATAATCAATAAGATGCTATATTCATCCCATTTCCTAGTAACCATCTGTGATAGTTGAAGATGTGTCAACTTGGCTGGACTCCAGTTGTGAGTGGTGGTTCCCATGATGGATCACATGACTGCGTTCTAAGCGGCC
>NW_006921990.1:561543-574092 GCF_000298275.1 Orycteropus afer afer
AAGAAAACAAAAATCCTCACAACTGGACCAATGAGCAGCATCACAATAAATGGAGAGAAGATTGAGGTTGTCAAAGAATTCATGTTGCTTGGTTCTACAATACATGCCAATGGAAGCAGCAGTCAGGACATTAGACGACGTGCAGCATTGGGAAAATCAACTGCGAAGGAACTGTTTCAAGTGCTGAGAAGCAAGGATATCTCCTTGAGGACTAAGGTGCACCTGACACAAGCCATGATATTTCCAATAGCCTACAAACTGTCCGTGAGTGAACAATTCACCATTCAGCTTGGAGATCTTGGATTTGTCACTCATTGGAGTCAACAGCCAGTATACTGCCTGCCAACCTTGAGCTCATCAGCCCCTGCAGCTGTTTGAGTCGGGAAAAGCCTCCAGGTTTATGATTAATCCAAGAACTTGGGACTTTCCAGCTTCTATAAGTGTGTGAACCATTTTCCTAAGGTAGATTTCTCTTTCTGTCTCTCTCTATATAAGCTTTACTGGTTTTGCTTTTTCTAGACAACCCAGTCTAACAACCTTGGTTTTGCCCATTCTCCTCCTGAACTATCTTCTTGGTGACCAGCAGTTGTAGGGGTACTTCCTAAACATCCAAAACAATTTTTCCTTTTGCAAATCATCCCTGAGACTAACATTTGTAGTTCTAACAAGACCTGATCTGAGCTTGGTTCAGTGCTACAATCATCACCAACATTTGTTCTCCCAGCCATTGCAGCTATTACTGATAACAGCAACCAAGAAATTGTCTCCCCCATTACTTATCACTCTGTATTTCCATATGCATCTAACTACTCAGTTCTTCAGGAGTTAGATCCATCATTCCTATTTCCCATGAATAACTCTTGCTTTGGGTAACTGATTGCAATATAACAGCTGCTTCAATTAATGGTGTTTTCATTCCATCTAGAAACCAAAGGTTTCTCATTCTCCCATTTAGCCTCCTTTATCCAAAACTACATATTCCAGTGAGTGAGAGTGGTTGCAGTCAACCCCATTATTCTCACATCAATTGTGCAAATAATTTCTTTTAGAGGGATTAGCCCAAAGCTGGTCATTGTGAGGCAGAAGTTAAAGGTGTCTCAAATATCTGACTTTTCCAAACTGCTGTATCACTACATCATCTTTAATATCAACTATTAGTCCCCTAAGTTCTCTCCCTGTTAGTATTCTGAATTCCCTGTAACATTTCACAGAACTCATTAACCACCAAGGAAATGGCTCATGTGACTGTGGAGGCTACCAAGTCCCAAATCTGTGGTTTGGGCATGATTCTCCTTACTCACATGGTTGCAGAGGCTAACAAACCCAAATCCACAAGTTAGATGAGAGGCTACTGGCTCAAGTTCCAGGAACCAAAGGTCAGATGATGATGAAACAGATTAAAGATCCAGAGCAAGACAGATAACTTTGCCAAAGCATTCATATATATTGGATGCAGACGATAAGGGAATTAAGGATGATAACTTGAGTCACACTCTCTAATAAGGTGATGACTCAAGATATATTCCTCTCCAGTCCTGCTTCATTAGCATAACAGAGAACTCACGTCTAAATGGGACTATAATCACAGTCATGTTGTTGTTGTTGTTGTTAAGTGCCGTCGAGTCGTTTCCGACTCATAGCGACCCCATGCACAGCAGAACGAAACACTGCCTGATCCTGCACCAGCCAGGAGTTAAGATATTTTATCTACCTTATCTTCTATTCCTCAAAATCAAGTTTGTTCCCATGCCATTACTCTTTACAGAAAACAACAGCCTCTTACCTCACATTCTTAAATTTACCAGGAATCTGACTTGCTTTGAACTGGTACTAAAAGTATCCAAAAGATTTATATTTTTAATATTAATTTTCTTATTTTCTACCTAGTTAATTTTTTTGAGGTAATAAAGAGGAATTTGTGGTGTAGTAAATTACCTGGTATGGCTTTTTCTAGCCATGAGTCTTTGTAAACTCTGTGGTAGAATTTGCCATGAGCAACTGAGGAGCTCCTGATTGTTAAAGTTATGCACCTGGAGTATTTCTTTTGAGAGAGGCAAAAAGCAATGTTCTGGGAAGTTCACCCTCTTTCAGGTGCTTAGAATTCTGAAGTTATGATTGGTTAGTTTGGCTTCTCTGTCAGGATCCAAAGGAGGCCTCCTGGAGGCAGAAGGTGTCTCTCTGACTGCTGGCTGAGAATGACATGCTGCCAAGAGAAACACACTCCTGAGAGATACATGCTTCTGAGAAAGAGATACCGAGAGACATGCATAGCTGAGAGACACCAAGAGACATGCACTGCTGGGAGAGAGACTGAGAGAGACTGCTGGCTGAGAGACAGTGGGCCCAGAGAGACTGAGTGTGTTCCTGAACTTCAATTGTAGCCTGCTGCTTCCCTAATAAACCCCATAATCTGTGAGTTCTGTGTGGCCACTGCAGTGAATTCTTGAACCCAGCAGAGTGGTGGTGGGTACTGCCAGAGGAATGGTTGGTGTCAGGGCTGGAGGGAGGTGGCATGTCTGGCCTCATAGGGATAGGTCTTAGACTACTGATAGTGATTCTGTCTTCCTCTTGTGGGGTTAGAGAAGGTCAGAAGACACGGCTTCTCCACCCTTTTGGCAGAATCTTCTAGACTAGTGGTTCTCAACTGGAGATGGTTTTGCTCCACCTTTCCCCCAAGACATTTGTCAATATCTGGAGCTAAATTTGATTTTATGACTGAGAAGGAGGTTCTCCTGGTATCTAGTAGGTAAAGACCAGGGATGCTGGTAAACAGCCTACAATACACAACAAAAAGTGTGATCTAGTTCAAAATATCAGTAATGCCAAAGTAATGCTAGAGTATGAAGTACAACGAGATTAACACTTTTAAAAAATGCTGCTGAAATAAAAATGCAGTTTTCTGAAAGTACAAACCCCTGGGACAGCATAACAAATATCATTATTTTGAAGTGCTTAAGTGGAGTGGTTTAGAACAGCTAAGAAAGAGGAACTTGTCTGTCAGTTTGTTATACTGTGGTGGCTTGTGTGTTGCTGTGAGGCTGGAGGCTATGCCACAAGTTTTTCAAATTCCAGCAGGGTTACCCATGGTGGACAGGTTTCAGCGTAGCATCCAGATTAAGACAGACTCAGAAAAAGGAAGAGACCATCCACTTCTCAAAGGATTGACCAGTGAAAACCTTATGAATAGTACTGAAGCATTGTCTGATATATTACTAGAAAACTTTATGAATAGCCCTAAAACATTTTATAGTGCCAGAAGATGAGCCCCTCATGTCAGAGGGCACTCAAGATACAACTGGGGAAGAGCTGCCTCCTCAGAGTGGAGCCAACTTAACTGAAGTGGACAGAGTAAAGTTTTTGAAACCTCCATTTGCTGATGTAGCATAACTCAAAATGAAAAGAAACAGCTGCAAATACCCATTAATAAATGAAACATAGAATGTACAAAGCATGAATCTAGGAAAATTGGAAGCTCTCAAAAATAGAATGGACAGTAAAAAGATTGATATCCTAGGCTTTGGTGAGCTGAAATGGACTGGTTTTGACCATTTTCAATCAGACAATCTTATGATCTACTATGCCAGCAATGACAAATTGAAGAGGAATGGTGTGGCATTCATCATCACAAAGAATGTTTCATGATCTATCCTGAAATACAATGCTGTCAGTGACAGGATAATATTCTTTTGCCTAAAAGGGAGACCAGTTGGTACTACAATTCAAATTGGCGCACCAACCACCAATGCCAAAGATGGGGAAGTTGAAGATTTCTACCAATTTCTACAGTCTGAAATTGACCAAACATGCAATCAAGATGTGTTGCTTATCACTGGTATTAGAATGTAAAAGTTGGAAACAAAGAAGAATCACTGGTACTTGGAAAATATGGCCTTGGAGATAAAAATAATACTGAAGATCACATGATAGAATTTTGCAAGACCAGTGACTTATTCATTGCAAATACCTTTTTTTTCAACAACACAAACAGTGACTATACATGTAGACTTCACCAGATGGAGTACACAGGAATCAGATTGACTACACCTGTGGCAAGAGACAATGGAGAAGCTCAGTATCTTCAGCCAAAACAAAGCCAAGAGCTGATTGTGGAACAGACCATCAATTCTTCATATGCAAGTTCAAGTTGAAGTTAAAGACAATTAAAACAAGGCCACAGGAGCTAAAATATGACCTTGAGTATATCTCTCCAGAATTTAGAGACCATCTAAACAATAGATTTGATGCATTGAACACCAGTGACCAAAAACCAGGGGGACTGTGGACTGACATCAAGAATATCATCCATGAAGAAAGCAAAAGGTCATTAAAAAGATGGGAAAGGAAGAAAAGACAAACATGGAAGTCAGACGAGACTCTGAAACTTGCCCTTGAATGGAGAGTAGCTGAAGCAAAAGGAAATGACATGATAAAAGAGCTGAACAGAAAATTTCAAAGAGCAGCTCAAGAAGACAAAGTCAATTATTATACCGAAAAGTGCAAAGACCTGGAGTTAGAAAACAAAAAGCGAAGAACACCTTTAGCATTTCTCAAGCTGAATGAATTGAAGAATAAATTTAACCCTCAAGTTGCAACACTGAAATATATTGGATGATGCCAGACACATCAAAAGAAGATGAAAGAAATACACAGAATCACTGTACCAAAAACAATTGGTCAATGTTCATCTGTTTCAGGAGGTAGCTTATGATCAAGGACCAATGGTATTAAAGGAAGAATTTGAAGCTACAGTAAAGGAATTGGTAAAAAACAAGCCTCCAGGAGTTGATGGAATACCTATTGAGCTGTTTCAACAAATGGATGTCACGCTGGAGGCGCTCACTTGTTTATGCCAAGAGATTTGGAAGACAGCTACCTGGCCAATTGACTGGAATAGATCCATATTTGTACCCATTCCAAAGAAAGGCGATCCCACAGAATGTGGAAATTCAAACAATATCATTAATATCACATGCAAGTAAAATCTTACTGAAGATAATTCAAAAATGGTTGCAGCAGTATATTGACAGAGAGCTTCCAGAATTGCAAGCTGGATTCAGAAGAGGATGTGGAATGAAGGATATCACTGGTGATGTCGGACGGATCTTAGCTGAAAGCAAAGGAAACCGGAAAGATGTTTACTTGTGTTTTATTGAGTATGCAAAAGCATTGATTTTGTGGATCACAACAAACTATGGATGACGTTGAGAAGAATGCGAATTCCAGAAAACTTAATTGTACTCATGAGAAACCTGTACATAGACCTGGAGGCTGTCATTCAAACAGAACAGTGGGATACTGCATGGTTTAAAATCAGAAAAGGAGTGTGTCAGGGTTGTAGCCTTTCACCTTACCTGTTCAATCTGTATGCTGAGCAAACAATCCTAGAAGCTGGACTATATGAAGAAGAACGTGGCATTAGGATTGGAGGAAGACTCATTAACAACCTGTGATAAGCAGATGATGCAACTTTGATTGCTGAAAGTGAGGATGAATTGAAGCACTTACTGATGAAGATTAAAGACTACAGTCTTTAGTATGGATTGCATCTCAATATAAAATGAAAACAAAAATCCTCACATCTGGACCAATAAGCAGCATCACGATAAGTGGAGAAAAGAAGTTGTCAAAGACTTCATATTACTTGGTTCTATAATCAACACCAATGGAAGCAGAAGTCAAGACATCAAGGGATGTATTGCATTGGACAAATCTGCTGCAAACGATCTCTTTAAAATGTTCAAGAGGAAAGAGTTTCCTTGAACTCTAAGGTGCACCTAACACAAGCCATGGTATTTTCAATCACCTCATATGCATGTGAAAGCTGGACAATGAATAAGTAAGGCTGAAAAAGAGTTGATGCTTTTGAGTTGTGCTGTTGGCAAAGAATACTGAAAATACCATGGACTGCTAAAAGAATGAACAAATCTGTCCTGGAAGAAGTGCAACCAGAATGCTCCTTGGAAGCGAGAATGGCCAGACTTCGTTTCACCTACTTCCATCATGTTGTCAGAAACGACCATTTCCTGGAGAAGGATATCATGCTTGGTGAAATGGAGGGTCAACGAAAAAAGGGAAGGTCCTGGAAGAGAATGATTGACACAGTGGCTGCAACGATGGTCTCAGGTATGGCAAGGATCCTGAGGCTGGCCCAAGACCGGGCAGTGTTTCATTTTGTTGTACATAGGGTCACTATAACTCAGAGATGACTGGATGGTACCTAACAACAACAACAACAAACAAGCTTATATGGATCAATAAATACTTGAAAGAATAGATGAGCCTGATACATTTTCAGAAGTCAATCATTTGTGTATTCTACCCAACAGAACTTCCTATTTTTAGAAAGTGAGCTTGTTTTCTACTATTTTTCTAATAAAAATGACCTTGTTACTTGGGTCATTATTACATCCTATTTGTGAATTCACTCTTCTGAGTCCCTTTTTGTTTCATACGATTCTCAAGAGGTTAGATTTTAATAACTTGGTGTTACCTGACTTTTTAATTCATATTGCTTTTCTAAATGGGTAAATATTTGAAATATCTGCACCATGAGCCTGATCTAGTGGGTCCCAGCTGAATAGCACAGAGCTGGTTTGAAGCCCTACCTACAGTACTTGCAGTCTTTTTGTAGCTGTGCTTGCTAGCCACCCTCAGACTGTCTTATTTTGTGGAGCAGAGTTTTAAAGGCATGGACTACAATAACAAAGATAACAGAAGGTAAAATTCTCAGTATAATAGAACTCAAATTTTAAAAGGACAAGGTGTGATTTCCTCTGTATTTTCATCTTCAAAATTCAGATAATAATGCTTCATAATTTTGTGAGCATTAAATGATGTCATGTATTTAAATGAGTGGTGCAGTACTGCATTCAAGAACAAGAGCTTGGAAGTAAGACTGACCAAGTTTGAATATGGGCTCAGTCTTAACTGTGTGTACTAAGCCAGGGCACAGTCTCCCTGAGTCCTATTTCATCACTGATAAAATACAGGCAATAATACCAACCTTACAGTAGTTTATTTTGAGGATTTAATACAGGGAGATTATTTAGGTAATTTTCATCCAAACAGAACATTGTTTAATCATAAAACACAGTAATTATTATTATGATGGAGAAATGGGTATAAACTTGTACTGCCTCAGGCAGAACTGGAATGTATGGTTCAAAAACAAAGAAACAAACTCATTGCCATTGAGTTGATTCCCACTCATAGTGGCCTTATAAGGTAGAGTAGAATTACTCCATGGTGGCATAGTGCATAAGGCTTGTGACTGCTAACCTGAAGTCTGGTGGTTAAAACCCACCAGCCACTCCTCAGAAGGAAGGTTGGGCAATCTACTTCCTTAGAGATACCGCCTCGGAAACCCAAGGAGGGGCTGCTATCAGTCGGATCTGACTCAATGGCAGTGAGCAGCAAATTGCCAAATCTTTTCTCCCACTGAGGGGTTGGTGGATTCATACTAACCTTTTGGTTAGTGGCCGAGCTTTTAATCACTGTACACTAGGCCTCATTAGGATGTATGATTACTTTATTTAAATGAATTGTAAGTGCTTGGAACATCTTGACTCAGAATAAATGTTCAATGAAGATAGTTTTCAAAAAAGGAAAAATATCCTGTTCGAAATGTGAATGCTATGATATGCCAGACTAACTTGTTACCTTACTGACTAGGTCTTATGCACCAGGTTAGAGCATGTAAGTCAATTCATACCACTAAAAAAAACAGATGATTACAAAATGTTGAATGAGCACCTGCATCATCCATAAACATCAGAAGCCTCAAGTGGGGGGCGGGAAAAAAAGTGGTAAGGCCAAGAAAATATGCTATCTCATCAATAGCAAACAAAAAAAACAAACACATTGCCATCGAGTCGAACCTGACTCATAGCGACCCCTCCTTTGGTTTCTGAGGCGATATTACTATGGAAGTAGATTGCCCAACCTTCCTTCCGAGGAGTGGCTGGTGGGTATGAACCACCAGCTTTCTGGTTAGCAGTCAAATGCCTTAGGCACTACTGTCTAAACACCCTTCAAGCACAGAACTGAACTCTCCTATGGCTTGACTTTCAATAGGCCTATAGATGAACACCAGGATTGGGGAGATAACACTGTCCTTAGAAAAATCAGTCATCCAAGATCAAAAGGACAGCATTTGTTCAGGAAAAAGCTCAGAGAAAAAGGAAGGGATAGGAAAGAAGAATGGATGGAAATGGTAAATATAAGGAGGAAGTGGGAAGAGTCCTGTTGCACTGTGGGGATTGCAATCAAGATCACAAAACAAAATGTATATGAAAGTTGTTGAGTGGGAAACCAATTTGCTCTGTCAACTTTCACTCAAATCACAATAACAAATTTAAAAATAATAAGAAAGAGGTTTATTGCAGAAGAGAAAAAGAGAGAGAGAGACCTACCTGCAAGGAAAAAAAAAAAAGGTAAGGTATTATAGCAACATACCACATTGCATTCCATGAAAGTAATGGATATTGCATTAAAAAAGATTCTGTGATCACATGATTCTGGAAAAATGGTGTAATGCTTAAGGCACTTGACTGATAACCAGAAGGCTGGCAGTTCAAATCCACCAGCCACTCCTCGGAAGGAAGGTTGGGCAATCCTACTTCTGTAGTGATATTGCCTCAGAAACCCAAGGAGGGGTCACTATGGATTAGATCCGACTTGATGGCAGTGAGTTGTTTTTTGTTTTTTTTTTCAGAATAGAATATTGTTATTGTTATTATTTTTATGTGCCATCGAGTGAGCTCTAACTCATAGTGACCCCTCCTTGGGTTTCTGAGGCGGTATCACTACAGAAGTAGGATTGAGCAACCTTCCTTCCGAGGAGTGGTTGGTGGGTTTGAACCTCCAGCCTTCTGGTTAGCAGTCAAGTGCCTTAAGCATATTGTAAATTGTGTAAATCTGCAGCAAGGAAATGTATACACTGGCTTATATTATATATATATTTGTTGTTTTGTTGTTGTTATGTGCCATCGAGTCGGACCCAACTCATAGCGACCATATATATATATATATATATATATATATATATATATATATATATATATATAAGCTGGTCTAATTTTCCCCTGAAGGGGAAGGAAAAAATGGCTGAAGGATGCTGAAGTAATATGTTGAGATGGAGTCTGAAACCAAGAGTTAAGGAAAAACACTGTCATGATGAATTGATGATGTATGCCATGTGCAATGATGTATATAGGGGTGAAGAAAGGAATAGGAGGGAGTAGTGGTATGCATGATACTTAGGCATTCAAGATTTGTACCTGGTTAGCATAAAACTAAAGGTTATGTTCTGAATTTTGCAAATACTTCTTAAAAGTTGGAGTTCCTTCAGAATAAAGTTAAGATGGCAGTTGCCACTTTTCTTTTAAACAAATGAATTGGTAAATGTCCCTAGGTAAAGCACCATAATTTCTGCTGTATGAATCTCTTTATTATGTCTTCAAATCAATATTGAGCTTGGTTCCACTCAGAATTGATATAGGACCATTCAGATACTGTGTACAAAAATGTGTCAAACACTGAAGCAATTTCTGAGTCCGCTGGGATAGATTTGCTCAAATTGCCTTTATTCCTTCTAACCGTAGGTGACCTTAGAGAGGGAAATTACTCCTTGGCAAATCAGCCAACAATTTCTGATGGTCTGTCTCTTTCATTTCTTAAGGTAGTGATGGACATTTTATATCAACTTTGAGAAAGAAAACTTTTGCCCTAGCACTACTTCTTTTCCTTTGTTTCAGCAAAACAAAGACAAGGAATCCAGTAATGTTTGAGCTGATGATGTTTTGGCATTCACATCTGGCATTGGAGTATGTTCTGGTTACCTAGTGCCACTCTGACAGGAATATACCACAAATGGGATGGCCTTAACAAACAGAAGTTTATTCTCTTACAGTTCGGGAGGCTAGAAGTCTGAGTTCAAAGTGCCAGGCTCTAGGGCCTATGTGAAAGCCCCTCGACCTTGGGCTTCAGTTTTGCCTCCTGCTCCTGGCCCACTGAAGCTAGAGGCATCTCTCCACTCAGGCAATTACTGGCTGCTGAGGCTAACAAACCCAAGGTTAACAAATAGAATGGCACAGTCCCAATGTTTCCAAACCACATGGCAGACCGTTAATTCAAGTCCATTGTAAGTTCCAAGGTCGGCAGAGCATGGCAGGCTGCTGAACAACAACATGGCCACATGCAGGGTTCAAATGTGCCATAAGCTAGAGACCATTCCCAAAGCTGTTTCTTATATATCGGAAGCAGACCACACCCCAAAGGCAGCTCCTCAGCTGCTTGTAGTAGATCCCACCATGGAGTTGATTGCAGTCTCATCATGGGGAATAACTACCACCAGCTTCCCAGCCACTCAACCAGGCCCAGCCAAGTTGACACACAAACATAACCACCACAGAGTGAAAGCAATTATGGCCACACTGAGTTGCCCTAAGCCTCTTAGAAAACACTAGCATTTGTATTAATGTTGCAAAAAGAGATACTCTGTAACTCAGACATGGTAAGCATTACCCAGTCCACACCCCCATATCATCTGCATCAGCAGACTTGGGGAAGCCCAGCAGATGACTTGTCATTAATGGTGACACTGAAAGGCATAAGAACCTTACTTGTGTTCCCCATCTGTTCTCTTCTCCCTGGCTTCCATAAACTGCTGTACCATGAATGACATATTTACGCACCATCCCATTCGGAGGCAGTCAAGGGATGATCCTTCAGGGTTTAATATTTGAAAAAAAGGAAAAAGTGGGGAAAAAAAAGGCACAACAACTCATCAGTGTCTACAGAAAATATAAAACTTTCATGCCTTCTTTAAAAAGGTAACTGGTAAGTATTATGCTTTCCTGAAGACTGAGCCAGTTCTTCTGCCTGAAAAGCAAACGTTAATAAAGGTTCTGCTCACATTTCAGCCTCTGAATGGGAATGGGAGAAATAGCAATGTTTTTACTTATTTGAACAAAACTTGTGTAAGACCATTGAAATGATGAAAGTGACACCTCTGGTCACTGTATGTGTATGTGTGTTTGTGTGTGTATCCCTCCAGTCAATGGGGAAGGTAACTCCTCCACATGTCACAAGCAACTGTATTCCTCATGTTGCCATGCAAGTGAACAGACACCAAATGCCTTCCAGAATCACATCATTCACTCATCTCTATTCAATTTATAGTTATGGATCACTTACCATAGGAGGAAGTATACAATATTCCACTTAATTGGAATATTTATGGAGTGACTTCAGTTGAAGAGGATTGAGTTTAAATCTCAATTCCAATTCATTCTAAGTGTGTGACCTTTGAAAACTGATTGATTCCCTTTCTGTTCAGTTTCTTATGTACAAACTGGAGCGTTAATAGTAGATCCCTTGCAAGGTTATTATGTGATTAGATTGGGTATATTAAATAATTACAATTACTTGAGTTTTTTATTAATCTTGGAAAGGCAATGCATTAGGTTCTAGGAACATAGAGATAAAATGGTAAGCCAAAACAGAAACCATTCCTGTCCCTCATGGAGACATAAATTTGAAAAATATAATAATCACAGCAAAAAATGTAAAATTACAGTCACATTAAAGCCTACGGAGAATACATGGTACTGTAAGAATTATGAAAAGGAAATTGACTTAGTAGGAAAATAAGATTAATGCTTTCATGAGGAAGTAACAGTTGAGATGAGATCTGAAGAATAGGTGGGAAGAAGTACACATTAATTGAGAGAAAAGCCATGAAAAATATTTCAAACAGAGAGATCAACAAGTGCAAAAGGCCTGTGGCAGAGAAAGCGAAGACCATCTTTGAAACCACATTATAGTCAGTATGACTAGAGCACATAGAGCAAATGGAAACATATAAGAATGAACTGGGTATCCATTCATATTGAGGATTCTAATTCTTCTACTAACAATGGAAATCATAAGCAAAGAAGATGTCATAAGTGATTTTTTTTTTTTTTTAATGAACACTCTGGCTGCACAGCACAAAGAAAACGGAGAGTACAAGGTGGCATATTTGCTCTAAATTTTGATGTTTCCTGTATTAGTTTCCTATTTTGCATAACAAATTACCACAAACCTAGCAGTTTAAAACAGCCCGCATTGGGATGGTTCAACATAAGAAAAACAATCAATGTCATCCACCACATAAATAAAACAAAGGAGAAGAGCCACATGACCATATCAATTGATGCAGAAAAGGCATTTGATAAAACCCAACACCAATTCCTGATCAAAACTCTCAGCAAAATAGGAATAGAAGGGACATTCCTCAACATAATAAAGGGCATTTATAGCATAGTGCCTAAGGCACTTGACTGCTAACCAGAAGGCTGGAGGTTCAAACCCACCAGCCACTCTTCACAAAGAAGATGGGACAATCTACTTCCATAGTGATATTGCCTTGGAAACCCAAGGAGGGGTCGCTATGAGTCAGGTCCAACCTGATGGCACATAACAACAACAACAACAACATGCAAAACAAACAGCCAACATTATTCTCAATAGAGAGAGACTGAAACCATTATTCTTGAGAACAGGAAC
>NW_006921990.1:574833-595317 GCF_000298275.1 Orycteropus afer afer
ATATACATAGACCAATGGAATAGAATTGAGAACCCAGAAACAGATCCATCGACTTATAGTCAGCTGATCTTTGACAAAGGGCCAAAATCCATTAAATGGGGAAGACAATGTTTGTTTAATAAATGGTGCTGGCAAAACTGGAGATCCATTTGCAGAAAAATGAAACAAGAGCTATACCTCACACCATACACAAAAACGAACTCCAGATGGATCAAAGGCTTAAATATGAAACCTAAAACTATGGGGAGAAAAATGTAGAACAAAACTCAAAATAATTTGGGAGAAAAAAAAAATAGGATACCAGGTTTGCCAGGTTTGCTGGTCCAATAGAGCCTGGTGTAACCACTGAGACTATGGCCCCTAGCTGCCCTTCAGGTCTGGAATTGAACCCACACCTTTGGTTTCTAGCCAAACAAAAGACAGACATATGAGTTGAACATTTACCTGAGGTAGATACACTCCTTGGAGAGAACAATCATGGGAGAAAGAAGGGCTATTTATGCACACGGAGACAGCTCAGGGGGCAGGAGTGCATGGACAGATGGACACAGGGAGGAGGTAACTATGGGGAGGAAGTGGGAGGGGAGCTGTTGCACTGTGGTAAATTGTGGTCAATGTCATGAGACAAAGTGTATGTCAACTTCTATATGGAAAGTGAATTTGCTCTGTAAATTTTCACCCAAATCACAATTGAAAAAAAAAAAACAGCCTGCATTTATTATCTCACATTTTCTTGAATGGCTTTACTGGGTCCTATACTCAGAGTCTCACAAAGTAGCAGCCAGACTGAATTTTCATCTGAAAGATTGACTAGGGAAGATTCTGCTTCTAAGACCTGTCTAGTAATTAACAGAATTCATTTCCTTATGGTTGTATGGCTGAGGGCCCGAGATTTTTGCTGAATGTTGGCTGAAAACCACTCTTAGATCCTATAATCTTTTCGTAGTTACCACATGGACATCTTCAACATAGCTGCTTACTTCACCAAGGCCACAAGGAGAATTTCTCATTTCAGGAAGGGCCAATTCTTTCTTTAAAGGTCTTTCACCTGATTAATTCAGGCCTACCCAAGATAATATTTGTTTTGATTAACCCAAAGGCAATTTATTTGGGACCATGATTCATATGTAAAATCTTTCACCTTTACCATATTCTGTAAGCTGGAAGCAAGTCACAGATCCTAGTAGCACTCAAGGGTGAAGAAGTTTACACAAAGCACGAACACCAAGGTCAGAAATCATGAGTGCCATCTTAGGATTCTGCCTGCCACATCAGCAAACACTTAAATTATGTGTTACAAACTTGGACATGTTTCAGGTACCGGTGGAACTTTCCTACACAGATTATATTTTGTCTAACAAGAATATTCCAAAAAGAGACTCTGAGAACTCCACAATTCTTTCTCCTTACTACTAATCAATTTGTTCATTTTCTTAGAATAGCCTACCAAAAATGTGAATATCCTATTATCTTCTGTTGTTTTCCAATAAATTGTAGTGTTTTCTCTAGTATTTTCTAGTTTTATTTCAACCTTGATTGGTTCTTATATTTGTGTTTAGCTAAATGGTTTTCTCTGACATCACAACTCTCTCAGTATAGATACACAATTCGCATTCAAAAAAACAGAGAGGTAGTCAAACTTGAGTGACTTGAATAGTAAGTCGTCTGTATTAATTTCTTGAACTTAACAACTTTCATTACTGAGGTAGTTAAGGTTGTGTGTCAATTTGGCTGGGCCATAATTTTGAGTGGCTTGGCAGCTGAGTATAGGTATTCCCCATGGCGAAACTGGATGTGGTGTAGTAACTTTTATGGTGGAGTCTGCAGTGAGCTGTTAATAAGTTGAAGGGGAGTTGCCTTCAGGGTGTGGTATGGCCTGCCTCCAGTATATATGGAAAAGATACTGTATTTTGTTTGTGATTCATCATCTCTATACCCTGGACTTGAAACAGTGGCCTGTCGTGCTGTCTACCAATCTTGGAACTGTTGCCTTCACAGCCTGTGAGCCAACAATCTGTCATTTCACCTGTCTCTCTTAGATTGATCAGCCTCAGCCACCGGCAGCTGCATTACTCAGAAGAATCCTCCAGCTTGCTCCAATGGGCCTGAAAGGCAGAGCTGAAGCCTCAGGTTAAGAGGGGTCTCCACGTAGCCCGAGAGTCATCACTCTGAACTTCCACTTCGAGCCTAGTCTTCCCCTAGAGCCAGCACTCTGAATTCAGACTTCTGGCCTCCTATAAGAGAATAAATTTCTGATTATGAAAACCATCCACTTGTGGTATTTCTGTTATAGCAGCACTAGAGAACTAAGACAATTACATAAGCCAATTTTGGTTTCTTTTCAGAATTATGCACACTAATCATGGAATCCAACACTGCTATCAATGATACACAGAAAAGAACCAAATGAGTCCAGAAAACCAAAATTTTCTCTTCTAACTTTTAAATCAATCATTTGGTAATCAAAGTGATACTTTAAATTCTATTTAATGGTTGAAGAAATTTTTCTTTTAGAGTGTCCCAGTGGTGAAAATCTTAGAGGGAGATAGATCTAGATTTGCATTCTCCCTTCCTCATTTCCTTCTTTGGCCCCTCCTTTCATCCCTTTATCCTTTTCATATCAATTTCAATCTCTTTCTCTCTCCCTCTTTCTCTTCTTCTTTTGTTGTTTTCTCTCCCATGTACCAAGGGCAGGCACCGTTTCAGGTGCTGGATACAAAAATGAATGAGAAAGTCAAGGTCTTTGCCCTCATGGAGCTTACATTTTAGTAAGATGTTGTGGAACAGATAATAAACAAACAAATAAAATATCAAATGAGTTTATCTAACTTGAGAGTGGAAAGTTGATTGTAGGGACTTAAGAGCAGAGGCAAGGTGACCAGTGAAGTGGCAAGTAAGGCATTCAAAAGATAATGGCAGCTTAGACTAGGATGTTACTAGCATTGATGAAGAGAGGGGAAAGATTTTTATTTTGGTGGTAAAGTCAACAAGACTTATTGATGAGATTATTGCAGAAGTAAGAAAAAAAATATAAGTAAATGTTTTAGTCTGAACAACCTGGTGGATGATGATATCATTTACTAAGATGAAGAAAATGGGAGGATAAGGTTTAGAGGGCCCTATGACTTTGGTGAATTTAAATAATTTAATTATCAGTTTCCTCATGAAAAAAAAAAACTAATAATAGTGGCACTTCATGGGGTGTTTGTAAATATTAAATAGGTAATGTTTAAAAAGCACCTGAAGCATGATAAATGCTCAATAAACATGGAATTATTGATTATCATTATTAGTATTGTTTCCATATTATAATTATTAGTTCTCATCTCAAAATACAAAAAGCAATTAAATAAGTAAATAAATAATAAATTTGGATCCAATGTCATAGAGTACATTATAATCAATGTGATACTATCACCACAATAAACATCAAAATTTAAGTTTAGCTTAGGATTTTCACTAGTTAGAATTTTAGCTGATAACATATTTGCTAACTAAAATTTCCCATCTCTTTATTTTGCTCCTCAATTCTCACTTCAGGTACCCTCACTTATAAAATAATAATTGATTCCTTCTGACGTAAGTCCAACTTTCAAATCAATCTGAAAAGATATTCATACAAATTACTGAGATGTTTATAATCAAATTCAAAATCCTTTTGAACTTTATGTAACCTAAGCATATATTTGGGAGGAAGACTGGGCAATCTATTTCCATAGAGATACCACCTCAGAAACCCAATGAAGGGTCACTATGAGTCCAATCGACTCGATGGCAGTGAGTTTGGTTTTTTGGTTTTTTTTTTTTTTTGGAAGCATGTATTATCTTTCAACACAGTATTAGGAATATGCTAGTATTACCACAGGTGAAAGCAAACATTGATCACTTATATTTGAAACCTGGGTGCCCTTTGATGTTTTATCTCAAGGACACTTAGCTAAATCAAAGGGAAATAGCCTTGAAACACATTTTTCATCAAAATCTAAAAACACAAAATTACAAATTCAGAAAGAAATTCACTCACATCTATAATCAAAACATCAGTATTAAATTATTCATTGATTAATTCTTTTGTTACCTCTGTTCTTGACATAAAAATTTTAGATTGTGTTGAATATGATTATTTTCTCTTTAAATGTGTTCAGACAGTTATTATTGCTATTATTAGGTTTCACTGACAGCAACCCCATGTATAACAGAATAAAACACTGCCCAATCCTGTGCCATCTTCACATTTTTGCTATGTTTGAGCCCATTGTTGTAGTCACTGTGTCATCTGTCTTGTTGAGGGTCTTCCCCTTTTTCACTGATTCTCTACTTTACCTACCATGATATCCTTCTACAAGGAAAGGTCCCTCCTAATAACATGTTCAAAGTACATGAGACGAAGTCTCACCATCCTAGCTTCCAAGGAGCATTCTGGCTGTACTTCTCCAAGACAGACTTGTTCATTCTTCTAGCAGTCCAGGGTTTACTCAATATTCTTAAGCAACACCATAATTCGAAGGCATCAATTCTTCTTCAGTCTTCTTTATTCATTGTCCAGCTCTCACATGCATATGAGGTGATTGAAAGTACCATGGCTTGGGTTAGGTGTGCCTTAGTCTTCACAGTTGTTTGTTTTGTTGTTGTTGTTGTTGCTTTTTAACACTTTAAAGAGGTCTTGTGCAGCAGATTTGTGCAATGCAACATGTCATTTCATTTTTGTCTGCTGTTTCCATTGACTGTGGACCTAACTCAAATGAAATGTTTAACAACTTCAATCTTTTCTCCATTCATCATGATGTTGCCAATTAGCCTAGTTGTTAGGACTTTTGTTTTCTTTGTGTTGAGATGTAATCTAAATTCTTCAAACCTCTTCACATTCAACAAACAAGATTATGTCATCTCCCAATGATGATACCACATTTATCTTCACACAGTCCAGCTTCTTGTATTATTTGCTGAGCATATGGACTGGACAAATATGTTGGAAGGATACAAGCCTGATGCATGTTTTTTTCTCATTTTAAACTATACAAGATCGCCTTAGTCTGTTCCAACGACTGCCTCTTGGTCTATGTACCTGTTCCATGTGAACACAATTAATTCCATTTCTCTATAATGCTAGCCATAATTTATTATGATCAACATATAGACAAAAACTCTATGCTCGTTTATTCTTTTGAACCTTCTAATGCACTCAGGTCAGAGCTGTCGATATTACACAGTTACAATGATGCTTCAAATCATGTGGTTTCCTCTGCATGTGCTATAAGCACATGCTGTTGCTTTTGTTGCTGCCAGTGTTTCCATAGTCACTGATTTTGTCAAATCTTCTGATGTTTTAGCTACAATATTATGGTAATCAGTATTTGTGAACCTGTATGTATAACTTTTTTGAGAATGAAGTAGAGTAGTAAATGAGGAAAAGGAGAAAAATCAAGTCTCCCACTCAGTTACTAATTAAGTAACTAAAATGTTGTCATTCAATGTAGAAATATTTTACAGAACAATTTTGTTGTTAATATTCATATTAACAAAACAAAACAAACAAACAACAACAACAAAAAAAAAAAAACCTCACTGCCCTTGGGTTGTTTCAGACTCATAGCGACCCCTCTCTGAGTTTCCAAGGCAGTATCTCTACAGAAGTAGATTGCCCAATCTTCTTTCTGAGGAGTGGCTGGTGGTTTTGAACTGCCAGCCTTCTGTCCAAATCTAAGAAATATTATACTTATGCAACTTGTAATTATATTTATCACATATTCTATGATTCAAATTGATAATAAACATTGCTAAGGATTATGTATGGTTTAGTACGAGAGGAGATACATGGGGGAGGGATGGCACCATGAGTTACCGCACTGGGTTACACTAACCGTGGTAATGACACTGAACTGTAGGTTTTTCTTAAAGCCAAGGGCTGTTATGGGTTTGATGAACATACAGTAGACATTTGGAATAAAACTCTTCTCAAAATAATGCTAATTACTTGATGTTAGCTGAGCACCATGGTTAAATCTACCTGGGGGAAAGGACGTGAAATCAGAAAAATAGACACTAACCACTTGGCACATGGGTTTACATCTTCAGTGGTTACAGAAAGGTGAAAATATCCACCATCCATTATTAGAAATACATTGGATACTTACCTTTGACATCTCTGCATTATTGTTTTTCATGTTCAGCCAGAACTCTTCTCTTTCATTTACTTGAAAGGAACCATCAGATCTTTTCAATTCATCACTGAATGTGTTTTAAATTGTCTTCATTTGTAACCCATATGTATTTACCCACCCAGGTAGTCTAGGGCTTGACTATTCAATAGAATTTCAATATTTGATCAATACTGGTATTATATTTAACATATTTTAAAACTCTTCATTCCATTAATTTCAGCCACCAAAACAGGTCATAAATAACACAACCAGAATAATAATTAAAGGAAGAGCACTATATCAATCATGTATTCCACAACAATTCTGTCCAACAAACAACAAAAAAGCCCTAGTGTTATAAACTATCTTAACTGGGCTCCCTCCTCTGACTCACTCATCTATGAGTTATGTAGGTGGCTCTGCTGATCTTGACTAGACTTACTCCTATATCTGGGGGTCAGCTGACTATGTATATCTAGGATGGTCTTCACTGGGACTTCCAGGACAACTTGAGTCTGCCCTATTTCTCATCCACCAGCAGGGTAGCCCATAGACAGTCTCACAGCAACTGCAAAGAGCAAAAGCAAGAGTGATTGCACAAATCCTTTTCAAGCCTTTTTGTCACTACTGGTCTATGCCACTGACAAACCAAGTCACACAGCTGACCCAGAGTCAATCAACATAAGAGAGCATAAAAATTACATGGCAAAATATATGTATACAGGGAAGGGTGAAAAAATTCATAAAATCAATCTACCACAGGCAAATTTAATGTCTGTTTATCCCACTAAAAATCTACAAAGCAAGTGTGAATAATGAAAAGTATTAAAACCAAAAGTAAAATGATAATGACACATTTGGAGAAATATTCACATTCTGGTATATAAAGGTCACCTTCAAACTTATAAGAAAATCATCATGAATTCCATGGTAAACTCCCAAAGGACAAGCACAGAGTTCATTTTAGAAGAAATACAATTACTGAACAAATATATGGAACAAATATTTATATTCATTTGTGATCAAAGACATCAATTAAAGCTAACCTAAGACAGACTTTGCACGTAATAAATTAACAAAATACAAGAATTTTATTGCAAACAAACTAAACTGATGAGATCCCTCTCCTTTGGAGTATAATACATAGAAAAGTGCTCATAATATAAAATGTGAAATAGAACACAACATTATATACAGGCTATTCTAACCGCTATATATATATATATATATGAGAATGAATTAGAAAAGCAAAATAAAATAACTTAAGTGGTAAAACTATGGAAATACTTAACTTCTCAAAACCTTTAATAACATTGCATCATTTTTCCATTGAAAAGAAAAGTTATATGGGAATGAGAAAAGTAACTTGGAGCAAGGAAATCTAAGATCTAGAACTTTGGAAGCACACTGTCCAAACTGTCTTCTGGAAGGACCTCCTATCTGCATACAAAATAACTTGGAAGTCAGCTGGAGCTTTGGTGTTTTGAATGTTACCTCCTGAATAATCAGGGATATCAGCTTGATATAGATTCATGAACTCTCCTCACATATGGGAAGATAGACATCTTCTCTTCATGCTGAGGACATAGGTTTATCATCATACTCCATTTAGCACCATTAAGAAAAAGCCAACATTTTGCCTATTGATTGTGAGGGAAAATATTGTAACATGTTGTACTTCCATGTAAGGACAAGGGAGTGAAATCTGACTCCCTAAGGAACTCGATTTTTCTATCTCAGTTAAAAGAACTATGTTTGTGAAAGTTATGAAAAAATAATGTAGAGAATCTTCTGGATTTAGGTGATTAAATGCTACATAAAACTGAGGAGAGGGCCCACTTCATTTTTTTCCCCATGCAGTTTTGACTCTCTGAGGTTCACGTGGACCACTGTGGATGGCAGCTAACCTGGGAGTAACAGTGTCTTTGCAAGGCCTGTGACAGAAGACAAGCAGAAGTATATATGATATGACATCATAAAAATATCCTAAATTAACTTGGGAGATGCTGAAGGGACCTTTGGGGCAGATGAGCTCTATCATAATGTATCCTAATGTTACCCCATTTGTACCCACAGGCTAAAATGGCCTAGTTGTAGGTACATTAGGTAACCTTTGAATTCAGGTAGCATTTGAATTTGACAAGTGTTTGCCACCATTCGCTGATTCTCTCAGCTATCTAAATTTCTTTGTGGGAACATAAATATTTATGTCTATTGAAAATAAGTCATTCTATAGGAGTCATCTATCATTCATTTATGATTTGGGTCATTTATTTTAGTGCCTATATTTTATATTTTAAAACCAAATTTTATCTTTATGCTTTTTCGAAGAAGAGCTCTCAGAAACCCAAGGAGGGGTCGCTATGAGTCAAATTGACTTGACGGCAGTGAGTGGGTTTGGTTGGTTTTGTGTCTGGAATTTCAATTATTTTTTCCAATGTTTGTGCAAATTCACAAGTTCTCTGTGTGTACATGCAATAACTCAGTCTTTGAAAGAGTGATAATTACAACTATCACTTGCAGGTTGTCTTCCTTTTGCCATGTGCTGTGCATACTGCCTTGTATACATCATCTCTTATCTTTACAAAAATATTACATAGCAGGTACTACAGCTTCAGAGACATAGAAACAGTTTCTAGAAAGTATTTCTTACTGGTGTTCCTATTGGCCAACTTGTAGCTTGGAAGAAAGCAAAGTCCAATCTTCCTTTTATCAACTGGAGGAATTTTTTAATCCCTGAGAACTTGATTATTCAAATTTAGCTAGGTGCCTTAGATTTTGCTTTCCTGTAAAAGGCATTTGTCATATGTGGCAGCCCAGTATCTAAATCATCTTTCCCTCCTCCTATTGGCACTGCCATATTCCTTTGGTAAGAATTTCTCAACTACCATAGTGTTGACAAGAAAGCGATTCCATCTGATTCACTCCCACTTCAGTCTCCAATTTTGTAAGCTGAGTGTGGCAGATTCTTCTTTGATCTATTGTTGGAATAGCCAGGTTTCTAAACTCAGCCTATCTGACTCTCATTCCTGCATTGCTGATTCAACAGTTAAAGTCAGATTGATCGTATTGTTCCTTTAATGTGACCTTGACTTTAGTTCTGGCTGTCCATGCCTCCACAGGATTCTTGGCTCGTGTCCATTCTCTTCAGTCCTTCAATCTCCCATCTATTATGTCATTCCACAGTATCCTCAAAGTAAATTCCCCTTTTGCTAAGATATCTAGGATTGTTTCTGTGCCCAATCCAACAACCTAGATTGAAGAAGTAAGCACACATACACCAGAAACACAATTTTTAAATTAATTACTAATGACAATTTTGGATAACTAATCATGATTTGCTCAAAAAAACTCATTATGCATCTGCAACACAGAAATCCTTTCCTATAAAACTAAAATCATATTATTTTTTTGGACACCAAACTCAGCATATGTTGTTGTTGTTGTGTGCTGTCGAGTCAGACCCGACTCATAGCGACCCCTCCTTGGGTTTCCGAGGCAGTATCACTACGGAAGTAGATTGCCCAACCTTCCTTCCGAGGAGTGGCTGGTGGCTTTGAACTGCCAGCCTTCTGGTTAGCAGTCAAGTGCCTTAGGCACTATGCTACCAGAGCTCCTAAGACAGGTAAAGTGGAAGAAAATTAAAACAAAAAGGGCATGTGAATACCCACTAAAAGGAGGATAGTCAGAAAGGGCTTCAATACCATGTGCAACTATTTTGTCAGTTGAAAAAACAGCAATAAGTACAATTAAAATGGGAAGTAATTAGATTTTGTTAGTTGTTGTTGTTAGGTGTCATCAAGTCAGCTCTGACTCATAGTGACCCCATGTATAACAGAAAGAAACACTGCCCAGTTTTGCACCATCCTCACAGTCTTGCTGTCCTTGAGCCACTGTGTCAACCCATCCTGTTAAGGGTCTTCCCCTTTTGTGCTAACCCTCCACTTTACTAAGTATGATATAATTTTCCAGGGAATGGTCCCTTTTAATTAGATTTTAGTTTTGTTATATTTTATTCAACGAAGTGAGATTTGACTTCAGAATATTGCGCAAACAAGAAGTGTGTGTTATAGGTTTTATGGCGATCTTTTTATTTTTATACTGGGTCTTTCATTATATATTAGCTCCTCAGTCATTTCAAAATTCCTCAAATTTCTTTCTGGTACTGCCATTTGATTTAGCAACTGGAAAGATACAGCTCAAGGCATATCTTGGTCTTAAATTAATATTGGCCATGACAAATGTTCCTGCAAGAATATAGGATGAATCCCACACATTTATCACAGCATCTGGGCCATGTTTGTTTCTGTAGGACAGAGGAAAGGGTAGGAAGAATTCATATGTTGGTAAACTAGAAGTCTAAGAATTACACTTGCCATCTGGGATTGCTTTGATTAGAATTCTTTCTGTTCTCCCCACTTAGTTACTAAATGTGCAAAGACAATAATTTTGATGATGTAGACTTAAGTAAAACCTGTAAGAATGGATACTATTGTTTAAATGTGGTTGTATTTATTTACTGTGACATTCAATAAGCTTCTAGAGTTTTAGGAAAAAAAAAATCATGAACACATTTAGCCTACACAAACAAGAAGTTACATAAACCCAACATAATTAAAGCAATTTATATAGGGCATAAACTTCATGATGTGTTATAGTCAACTTGTAAGTAAAGAAGGCAAGTAACAGAAATAACTTCTTCTAGCAAAAACACTTATGGGGTTTGTACAGTTCCAAAATACCAATCTTTAAATATGTACTATCTAACCAAAGTGCCAAAAGGAGAATAGCAAACTAAATAGAGCAAAATATGGCCTCAATTTAGAGATTTGGTAATGAAGTCAAATGAGGACCTACTTTTCCATGTACTGTTGTAAAAAATCAACTTAATTTTTCCAGCATTATAATTTCATTAACTTATTCATTAGGGAATATAATTTCAAATAAATAGCTTAGGCTTACCTAAAACTATTGTGCAATTACCTCAGTTGTAATATTTCTGGTATTAAACTATTGAGCTCCAGAAATATTTTTCCACTACAGAATCTTCTGGATTTTATAACAGAAATGGTGCATTTTTAATGCCAGCTGGCCAACTAAGAAACGTTCTAAGTGGTTACCTGAAGTAATAATTGGAACAGGGACTCTTAAGTGCTGCCTTTAATAGAAAAAACACTAAATTAGGTTTCTTCCTGTAAGCTGAATGTCTGAGTGAACCTTAGCACAGACTCTCAGTCGAGTACTAAGGAGATGTCCACCAGTCATTTTTCAGTATGTGCTGTCAGGCTCCAAACTTGTTTTTGACAGAATTGTTACAACAATAAACATTCACCCTGGGCATCAACCTGACACAATTTTTGACAAGCTGTTTCATTTCGGCAATAGAGAAAACAGATAGGTATGATTCACACCTAATAGACTTTGTTGTTGTTGTGTGCCGTCGAGTCCATCCCAACTCATAGCAACCCCTCCTTGGATTACCGAGGCAGTATCACTAGGGAAGTAGATTGCCCAACCTTCCTTCCGAGGAGTGGCTGGTGGGTTTGAACCACCAGCCTTCTTGTTAGCAGTCAAGTGCCTTAGGCACTATGCTACCAGAGCTCCTAATAGACTTAGTGGTAGCCCAATTTAGCAACAATATGGATAAAAACTGGTAGCAGCAGCAACTGATCTTCTGATTCTCCAGTCCAATACAGAATTAACCAGCTGTCATCTAACTGATTCCAACTCACGGCAGCCCCATGTGTTTCAAAGTAGAACTGGGTCCCAAAGGGGTTTTGTGGCTGCGACCTCTCAGAAACAGATCACCAGGCCTTTCTCCCAAGGTACCTCCGGGTGTGTTCAAACTGCCAACTTCCATTTAGTAGCCCAGCACTTAACCGTTAGCACCATCCAGGAACTTCTTCAAAACAGAATCACCAATAGCCTTTTGGAATTAATACTCGAAGTATTTTGTATTCATTGTATTTTTTCCAAGTGTCTGTGTAAGGATAATAATCATTTTGAAGTTCATAGTAATTTATTTTACACATGTATTTTCATCTTTGGAAAACATCTTTACCAATGCAAATAGAAGTGGTCAAGTTCTTTGAAGGAAATCTTTAGCAGGCAGTCTCTGCAAATAAGGATACCTAGTTTCACACCTGGGATAAACAATGGAAGGTGTGGCTTAAGTGGATATGAGACTAAGTTCTAAAGGAAGCACAAAAAACTATGTGTGCCTATTACCATAAACAGACTGAGGGTGAGGGTGGCTGTTCCAAACAAGTAACCCAAAGTCAGTTTATTTAATACATTTTCTTCAAACCAACCATGGTTTATATATTTCTTTCTTTCTTTCTTTCTTTTTTTAAAAAAAACTCTAGAAATGTGACATTGCATTGTTAAAGTTATCTTCCTGCTGCTTCTTCACAGTTGTTCCCTCTCAGAGGAAAACATTCTGTCCTGGTGGGTCCTAAGAGGAATAAGTGCTCAAAGCCCAGGAGTCACTTCAGGGCAATTTGCTTCTGCCCTGTCATCCAGGTTTCACGATTCACTGTTTTTTAGAAGCAGATGAAACTCCGTAGGTGTCTGCAGGCTGAGCATCGCCCTCAGACATGCTGGTCCTCTGATGTTCTTGGATTTAGAGCTGAGTCTGTGAGGCTCCAGATGCTCCCTCATAATGTGATTATATTAGAACTAGAATGTTGTTATAACCATCTTGGGAAGAAATATGGAGATTGTGGGCAGAAAAGCTAACCAACCTTCTTTCTACCCATCGACAGCACTCCTTCTTTTCCCCACCACATGCTTTCTCAATAACCAAAAAAAAAGAAAAAATCAACCTCACTGCCATCGAGTAGAATTCAACTCATAGCAACCATTCCTTGGGTTTCCAAGGCACATCTCTATGGAAGTAGATTGCAGAATATTCCTTCCAAGGAGTGGCTGGCAGGTTTGAATGATCAGCCTTCTGGTTAGCATTCAAATGCCTTAGGCATCACACCACCAGAGCTCCCTTCAGGCTAAAGGTATGGAATTCACATTTACACAACTTCCTTTAATTTGAAAGATAAGGAAGGACTTATATGACAAATAATGTGTGGCAAACTCTGAGTAAAAGATTTAAGAAATACATTAAGTGAAAATGTATAGGAAGATAGGAAGTAGCTTTTTTTTTTTTTTTTTTTTACACAACCTCAGCTATGCAACAGAGAAAAGTCACAACTCTCAGATAGATTTTCTTTAAGTCACACATTTCATGGAAGCCAACAGCCCAAATGAACAGAGATATGTGGGTATAGATGCCAAGCACAGACCAGTAAATAGATGAGGTTAAATGAAGTATTTGCCAAAATTCTTAAACTTCCATAGAGGAACATCAAGATTAACACTAGTGGTGAAACCCCTGAGACTATGACCCCTTGTTACCCATCAGGCCTGGAAGTGAACCCATGTGGCTTCCAGTCAAGCAGTAGACAGGCGTATAAAGTGAACATTTATATCAGGTAGGTGTACTTCTTAGAATGATTAATCATGGGAGATCAGAAGGGCAGTGTTTGCACAGGGAGATGACTCAGAGTTCAGGAATGCATAGGAAAGGAGGACACAGAGAAAAGGTAACCATGGCAAGGAAGTGGGAAGAGAGCTATTGCATGTGGGTATTGCAATCAATATCATGAAACAAAATGTGTATGAATGGTTGTATGGAAAATGAATTTGCTCTGTAAACTTTCACCCAAATCACAATATAAATAAGTAAATAAATACAAGACTAACACTAGCAAATATGCATGAGAACATACATATGAAGTTGCTTGAATTCAGACAGCTATGAACTGGCCAGGTGTCCCTTCCAGAAAGAGCCTGCTGCAAAGACTGTGGTGACCTGAAAGCCTTCAGATTCCCCATCTTTAGGATCCACTTCAGCTCATACTGGGAACATGCTCTTTCCGGACTATCACAGCCAATATTGGAGCACAGTGTGGGTACTACAGCCTGGTCCTTTTTTCTTTCTGTGGGACTCTTCTAATGGATAACTTTCACTCAGAGCAGCCCAGCAGCCTCAAGTAGACTCTTCTAATGGACAACTTTCACTCAGAGCCTAACTGAAGGATGTATTACAGTCTTGGGCTCTTCAACCATCTTTCTCTCTCTTTTCACAGATGTCCGATATATATAGCCATTTAAAGGCTATCCTTGCCCAATAAATCTCTCTGGCAAATAAATCTCTTATATGTACAAATTCCTCATGTTATCTACTTCCCAGAGGACCTGTGCAAACAAGCATAAAGAAATGAAGTTTTGGTTAAGCTTTTTAGGAGACAAAACGATAGCTGGAAAATTTAAATGAAGTTATTCATGAAGGAAATAAATAATTGCCACTTATCCCAAAGCATATACTAGCTCCAAAGTTAAATTTATTTTGTAAACTGTCACTGCCCCATAACCATTTCAGACAATCACTCTTTTCTTAGCCTTCCTATGTAATTCATAATTTGGTCTCTCTAGCTCAAAGTAAAATACATCTTACTGACATTTTCACACTAGTTATAAACATGGCGTCTTCTAATAGACTTAGGCATTGTCTAAGAATAGGTATTACTTAAGAATAGCTATTAACACAAGGCACACATAATTCTAAACTGCCATACTTCGGGATTTTCAGTACCTGGTGAGAGAAATAAGTGCATATTCAGAAGTTAATTTAGCCTAATTAACTTTGGCTTCAGAGGTTGGTAACACTCAGAAGCTTATAAAACATGTGATCACAACTATCGAATAAAATATGCCTTGTTGTTGTTGTTAGGTGCCGTCAAGTCGTTTCCGACTCATAGCGACCCCATGCACAGCAGAATGAAACACTGCCCCATCCCGCGCCAGCTCCATGATCCCTGCTATACTTGAGCCCATCATCACAGCCACCATGTCAATCCATCTCGTTGAAGGCCTCCCCCTCTTTCGTCGACCCTCTACCCTACCAAGCATGACATCCTTCTCCAGGGAATGGTCCCTTCTGACAACATGACCAAAATAGGTGAGAAATATGCCTTAGGATCTACTTAAAATATGCCTTAGGACCTACTTAAATTTGCTCTTGGAAAGTCCTTTTAGAGGCAATTCCATTCTTCTTTACCAGTAATTATTTGACAAACTCCAATTCACTCCATTCAGCATTAATGAGCCCTTATTATCCATTTGCATCACTTCTCTGTAAACTCTGATTATGTTTGTAAACAGAGTGGAGCCCCTAGGCTAATCATTCTTCACAGCATTATGATAGACACTGAGGATGAGTTTTCATTAGAGCGAATAGTGGGAGGTGAGAGGCTAAGAAAGTACCTGCTCCATCTACTGTGGGCCACTGGCACTTGAGGGCACAGACAGTGCCTGCCCAGAGAATGCTCTGTCCATAGATCCTGCCCATACACAGCACAGCTGGTTGCTATAAGGGGAAGAAACAAAAAAGCTAAGAAAAACATGGAACTCACTTTAAAACTCCACATACTAGGCATCAAAATATGTAGAATAAGCCCCAAAGGAACAGAAATATGAGGTTCATTTGAAGTTTGAAAATCAGTTTTTAACTCCTCTAGCAAAAATGTGAACAGTTTTTCTTTCTGAAAGTCTACAGATTTTCTAATTCCCAATCTGTTCAGAGACTTACCTCCCTTTACTAACAGAAATAGGCAGACAACCAACCTCTGAAACTTAGCATAAGAAATAAAAATTGCTCCTGTGCAGTTTCTTTGAATATCAACATTTTACATTAGTTGGGAGAAAAGGGTCTCTCTCAGTGTCCTGAAAGAAGAAAAGATGTTCTCTATACTTGGCCTAAAATACTATTCTTTTTTTTTCCCAAATTTTTTAATTGCGATTTGGGTGCAAATTTACAAAGCAGATTCATTTTGCTCTCAACAATTCAAGCATATTTGGTTAAACAGCCCAGATTACAATCCCCAACCATGAAAAGCACTCCTCTCCTCTCCTCCTTGTGACTATTGTCTCCCTATGCCCTCCTTATCTGTGCATTCCTGTCTGTCCAGCAATCCTCTATGTGAACGCTGCCCTTCTGATGTCTCATGGTTGAATGATCTGAGGGGTACATCTCCCTAGGATAAGTGGGTGTATGATCCTGGGGTAGGTGTTCTGCTGGTCTTTCTACTATTGAGCTGTGAGGTAATCCATGAAAGCAAAATCCATTTCCAGGCCTGAAGGATAACCTGGGGCCATAGTCTCTGGGATTCCACCAGTCTCTATCCAACCAGTAATTCTGGTAATTTCTGTGTTTTTGAATTTCGTTCTACATTTTTCCCCCCACTCTATCCAGGATCTCCAATTTTGATTCCTTTCCGAGTAGTTGGCATTGGTAGCCAGGCACCACATAGTTCTTCTGGTCTCAGGGTTGTGAAGGCTGAGGTCTTCATGGTCAATCATCATTGGACTAATTGTTTCCAAATGACTTTTCTTCACTCTGCTGCAGATGAGATAAGACCAATAGTTGCATCTTACATGGGCTCTTGAAAGCTTTTAAGACCCAAGTCAATACTCACCAAGGTAGGATGTAGAACAAGATTTTTATGTACTATGTTGTACCAATTGAGCATGATGTCCTCTGAGATTATGGTCCCAAGCCCACAGGCCTGGTGAGTCTCTCCCTCAAGGTGTTTGGTTGTCTCTGAGAACCTGTTCCAACCTTGTCCTCTGTTACTTCTGTAATGTATATGGATAATTTTGCAGCACAAGTACATACATATGTAAAATTATTTTCAACCAAATCTATCCTTGGTCTTGAGTATATTGCTGTTTGCTTACCCCTACCTGATCTTCTCACCTGTCTATGCGTTTACCCATAGCCTAATGTTTGCTGCCACTGATAATGCATGTAATAGTATTTGCCTCTGTTGTCTACATATTTTGTGCACATATCTGAGTCCTCCCTTTCCCTATTGTCACAGTGCTGGTCACACACTCTTGTCGTAGTGCCCCTCCCATCACCCAAATCAACATGTGACCCCAACTAGTCCAAAATTTCCCCTCCCCTTCCTTCCCATCCCCAGTAATTAACAAAGTGAATTTCCTTCTCTTCATAAACCTTTCCTTGACTTATTATAATAATGGGCTCATACAATATTTATTCTTCTGTGATTCACTTATTTCACTCAGCATAATGTCCTCCAAATTCATACACATTGTGAGATGATTCATGGATTCTTCATTATTCTTTAATGCTGCATAGTATTCTGTTGTGTGGATATACCATAGTTTGGTTATTCATTCGTCTGTTGATGGGCACTGAGGTTGTTTCCCTCTTTTTGCTGTAGCAAATTGTGCTTCAGTGAACATGGGTGTGGATATGTCTATTCATGTTCTGGATCTCATCTGTTTAGGATATATTCCTAGTAATGGAATTGCTGGATCAAATTGCTGGTATTTCTATTTTCAATTTTTTAAATACCATCTTCAACAAAAGCTGTACCATTTTACAGTCCCACCAGCAGTGTATTAGAGTTCCAATCTCTCCACATCCTCACCAGCATTTGTTATTTTCTGTCTTATTGAACTTTGTTATTATTGCTGGGGTAAGATGGCATCTCATTGTTTTAATTTGCATCTCTCTAAAATATCATTACTCTTCTTCTCTTCTTCCTTCTCCTCCTTCTCCTCCTCCTCCTTCTTCTTCTTATTTTTTGTTGTGATTTGGAGGAGTTCTGGTAGCATAATGCCTAAAGCATTTGGCTGCTAACCAGAAGGCTGGTGGTTCAAACCCACAGTCACTCCTCGGAAGGGAGGTTGGACAATCTATTTCCGTAATGATACTGCCTTGGAAACCCAAGAAGGGGTCACTATGAGTTGGGCCCGACTGGACAGCACATAACAACAACAACAACATTGTGATTTGGGTGAAACTTTACAGAGCAAATTCCCTTTCCATACAGCAGCTCACATACACTTTGTCTCATGACATTGACTGCAATCTCCAACAGTGCAACAGCTCCCTTCCCACTTCCTCCCCATAGTTACTTCCCCACTATATCCTTCCCTCCCACGCACTCTTGCCCCCTGAGCTGTCTTCCTGTGCATACACAGCCCTTCTATTCTCCCATGATTGATCTCTCCAAGGAGTGTATCTACCTAATGTAAATGTTCACCTCATATGTATGTCTTTTGTTTGGCTGGAAGCCACAGGAGTGGGTTCAATTCCAGACCTGAAGGGCAGCTAGGGGCCATTGTCTCAGGGATTCCATCAGGCTCTATCAAACCAGCAAACCTGGTCCCTTTAAAAAAAAAAAAAAAAACATTATTTTTGACTCTAAAGCAAGAAGGATGTCACTGGGAGATAAATGAAAAGCGTGAAGGCAATTGATACAAGAAAAAAAGAAAGGAAGGAAAGATGGGAGCAAGGGAGGAGGGGGAAAAAGGCACAAAGGGGGGAGGAAAGATAAGAAAAAAGAAAAAGATAAAACTAACATGTATTGTATAGGTTGTGTATATACCATCTCAGTTCTGCTAACCATCATGTAAGATGAATGCCACTGTTCCCATGAGGAACACAGGACCGAAAGAAAAAATTATTTTTTCCAAAGAGAGACAAATGCATGATGACATATCTGAAATAACTAAAATAATTGCAAGATGAATATCGTCCACATGAAAAGCAAAAATTTTGAATTATGTGGACAATGGAAAATATTTCTTACTTATCTCTTTGGAAAGAAATAAGAAAGCATGTTCTAACAGCAATTCATACATTGTACTGATAGATTTGGGTTAATAAACAGCTCACCCCTACAGAGGTACAATTCCCCCACTTCAAAAGGCCTTTCAAAATGGTTCACAAATGATCTTTTCCTGACACTTATCCCTTCACCAAGCAGAGTAAATGAGCCATTTCTAACTGGAGCCACTCTTAACCTCATTTTGTTGTTCCAGAACAGCTCTCTGCAGTTATCAGATGGTTGGAGCATGGAATCATACTTAAAGGAAGGCAGAAGAATTTTGTTATTTTCAAGTATATGCCAGGAATATACTTGTAAATAAACTCACCAATGTTTTCTCTATTTTCAAATATCAGTGAGCACATTTTCTGGTACCAAAGTTCATTAATATGAAGGGATTAGGAAAATCTTTGCATTCTGACTGTTCTCAGCATGACGGTCAGATTAAATGTCTCTTCTGAAGATAGTGTGATATACCTACTTGCACTGCAGACCTGAGCAAGCTAAAACTTCATTTTCTACACTTCTTTGAGATAAGATGCTCGGTGTGATTTAGGTTCTGCCTTCAAACAAGCCTTGAGTTAACTGGTGAAATAGGAGTGGCAGAGGGCACACATTTTGCAGGTGCAAATCTAGCAAGCACAGTATGCTCTAGTAGCTCACAATTGTAGAATGAATTTTGTGATTTTTACCTTAAGTTCATGTGGGGCAATTCTGAAGCCATAATAATAGTTGGGACAATCGACTCTCTAAGGCCCTGCTGTACCAGAGGCATGTTTAGTCTACCAAACATACTATAAAACAAACCAAAACCATTGCCATTGAGTTGATTCGACTCATAGCAACACTATAGGATAGAGTACAATGACCCCAAGAGGATTTCTAAGGTTGCAAATCTTTGCAGAGACAACTGCCACATCTTTCTCCCATGGAGCAGCTGGTGGCTTCTAACTGCTGATTTTTGGATAACAGATGAGTGCTAAACAAGTGTACTACTTGGGCTCCTATAGCTACAATAATTAAAATAGTCTGGTAATGGTATAACAATATATGGACCAATGGAATAAAACTGAGATTCAGAATGAATCCATGCATCTATTTTTTTTTTTTTAACATATATTTTTGACAAGGGTGTTATGTCCATTTAATAGGAAAAGAGGAGAATCTTTAATAAATGGTACTGGGAAAACTGGATATCTACATGCTGAAGAATGAAACAGGATCCATGTCTCACAACATACACACACACACAAAAGAAAACAGCTGGAATTGAACCAAAGACATAAATGTGAAAACTAAAGCCATGAAATTCATATGAAAAAACATAGGGGCAAAGCTGTGAGAATTAATTTTTTTTTAATGGTGATTTGGGTGAAAATTTACAGAGCAAATTCATTTTCCATACAGCAGTTCACGTACACTTTGTCTCATGACATTGACCACAATTTACCACAATGCAACATCTCCCTTCATACTTCCTCCCGATAGTTACCACTTCCATGTGCCCATCCCTCCATGCACTCCTGCCCCCTGAGCTGTCTCCCTGGGCATAAGCAGCCCTTCTTTCTCCCATGATTGTTCTCTCCAAGGAGTGTATCTACCTCAGGGAAATGTTCAACTAATATGACTGATTTTGTTTGGCTGGA
>NW_006921990.1:595547-597590 GCF_000298275.1 Orycteropus afer afer
GTATAGGCTGCAGATCAGATGGTGTACCAGTTGCTATGACTAATTGTTTCCATGAATTTTTAGTTTTCTTCATTCTTCTTTACTCTGGACAAGGAGAGACCCATTGTTGCATCTAGATGGCAGCTTGCAAGCTTTAAAAATCCCAGTCGCTACTCGCCAAAGTAGGAGGTGGAACAATGTTTTGTATAGTATGTTATGGCAATTGAGCTTGATGACCTCTGCGACTATGGTCCCGATCCCACAGGTTCAACTCCTCGGACCCTTTGGGTAGCTGGCTGTGACCAAGCTATTATACTTGATAGTCTATTTATGTCATACATTAGAGCCCCTAAATTTGCCCTTAGTTTTTCCTTGAGGAAAACAACCTTGCCCCTTGTCAGATCTACTATACACCTGGGAATTCAGATCCTACCCATAAACTCACAGGACCATTGTCTGCCAACCCTAAACCTGTTCTTGGGTACACTCTGTGCTTCATAGACATACCTAATCATTCAGCCTGCCCACCCATCTATCCACCCGTATACTCATTTGCCTTCACCAACAATGCCGTACTATATGTGCAAAAGGGTTAATCTTTGTTGTCTGTACCTCCTGTGTACCTCTCTCTGTCTTTCTCTTCCTCAATGCTACCATGTTGATCACTCACGTTTGGTACATTGCCCTTCTCTTCACCCAAATCAATACTTATCTCTCTCTATCTAACAGTGTTCCCTCTGCTCCCACCCCTGGTAACCAACAAAGAAAATGTCCTTCCATAAATAAACCTTTCCTTGACTTTTACAATAACAGACTAATACAATATTTGTCCTTTTGTGATTGACTTATTTCACTCAGCATAATGTCCTGTTATATGGTGTTTTGCAGGTTCTACACTATAGCGTTGCATAGTATTTCACCGTATGTATGTACCATAATTTGGTTATCAGTTCCTCAGTTGATGGATGCCTAGGTTGTTTCTATCTTTTGGCTATTGTAAATAGTGCCATGATGAACATGGGTGTGCATATGTCTGTTCTTGTCATGGCTCTCACTTCTTTAGGATATATACCTAGTAATGGAATAGCTGGGTCAAATGGCATTTCTAGTTCCAACTTTAGAAGGAATTACCATACTGCTTTCCACAATGGTTGTACCATTTTATAGTCCCACCAGCAGTGTGTGAGAGTCCCATCTCTCCACATCCTCACAAGCATTTGTTATTTTCTGTCTTGTTGACCTTTGCTACTAGTGCTGGAGCAAGATGGTACCTCATTGTTGTTTTGATTTGCATCTCTCTAAATAGCTAATGATCATGAGCATTTCTTCATATGTTTGTTGTCTGCTTGAATATCCTCCTTGGTGAAGTGTCTATTCACGTCTTCTGCCCATTTTTTAATTGGATTATTTGTCTTTATGTTATTGAGGTGTTGGAGTTTTCTATAAATTCTAGAGATAAGTCTACCAAATATTTTTTTTTTCCCAATCTGTAGGTTCTCTTTTGACTCTTTTGGAGAAGTCTTTGGAAGCATACAAAAATTTAATTTTTAGAAGGTCCCATTATCTGGTTTCTCTTCTGCTGTTTGTGCATTTTGAGTTATACTTGATAGTCTATTTATGTCATACATTAGAACCCCTAAATTTGCCCTTAGTTTTTCCTTGAGGAACTCTATAGCATTAGGTTTCACATTTAAATCTTTGATCCATCTGGAGTTAATTTTTGTGTATGGTATTTCATTTTTCTGCAAATGGATCTCCAGTTTTGCCAGCAACATTTATTAAACAAACATTTTCTTCCCCATTTAATGGATTTAGGGCCTTTGTCAATCATCACCTGACCATAGATCAAAGGATCTATTTCTGGGTTCTCAATTCTAGCCCATTGGTCTATATATCTGTCATTAAACCAATACCAGGCAGTTTTGACTACTCTGGCTGTATAATAGGTTTTGAGATCTGGCAGCGTGAGACGTCCTACTTTGTTTTTCTTCTTCAATAGTGCTTTGCTTATCTGAGATCTCCTTCCTTTCCATATAAAGTTAGTGATTGGTTTTTCCATATTCC
>NW_006921990.1:600844-611420 GCF_000298275.1 Orycteropus afer afer
TTTTTATTGTGATATGAAGGTTTGTCATTTTTCTTTGAGGTTACCCTATGTTTTATAATTTTCTCCCTGAGTTTAGAACAGTCCATTCTATCTTGCAACTCTCTTAACTTCCTCACCATTTAGAAGTTCTGTAATTATACGATCTTTTACCTCTTTTTGTTTATAGTTGTTGAGTCAGTTCTGACTCAGTGACCTTAGGTACAACAGAACAAAACACTGCCCAGTCTTGTTCCTGCCTCTCAATATTTGCTGTACCTAAGCCCATTGTTGCAGCCACTGTGTCAATTCATCTTGTTGAAGGCCTTCTCCTTCTTTGTTGGCCCTCCACTTTACCAAGCATGGTACCCTTCTCCAGAGAATGGTCTTTTCTGACAACATGACCAAAGTAGGTCAAATGAAGTCTGGCCATTCTCACTTCCAAGGAGCATTCTGACTGCATTTTTTCCAGGACAGATTTATAACTTTTTTTGGAAGTCCAAGGTATGTTCAGTATTCTTCTCCAACACCAGAACTAGAAAACATCAATTCTTCTTCGGTCTTCCCTGTTCATTGTCCATCACTCACATGCATGTGAAGCAATTGAAAATACCATGCCTTGGGTTAGGCACATCTTAGTTTTCAAGGAAATATCTTTTCTCTTAGCACTTTAAAAAGGTCTTTTGCAACAGATTTGCCCACTGTAATACATCATTTGATGTATTGACTGCTGCTTCCATTGGTGTTGATTGGAGAACCAAGTAATATGAAATCTTTGACAACATCAGTCTTTTCTCCTTTTATCATAATGTTGCTTATTGGTTCAGTTGTGAGGAATTTTGTTTTCTTTTTTTGAGGTGTAGTCCATACTTCAGACTGTAGTCTTTAATCGTCATCAGTAAGTACTCCAAGTCATCCTCACTTTCAACAAGCAAAGTTGTGTCATCTGCATATCACAGGTTGTTAATGAGCCTTCCTCCAATCCTGACACCCCGTTCTCCTTCATATAGTCCAGCTTCTTGGATTTTGCCCATAGAATCATTATTGTAACTCAAAGCTTAAATTTATTCCTCAGTTCTTTAAGCTTGGGAAATTCTGAGTATGTTCTTCTTTTTGGTTGTCTAACTCCAGGTCTTTGCACATTTCTTTATAATAATTGACTTTGTCTTCTTGAGCTGCTCTTTGAAATCTTCTGTTCAGCTCTTTTATCTTATCATTTCTTCCATTTGCTTTAGATACCCTCCATTCAAGGGCAAGTTTCAGAGTCCCTTCTGAAAACCATTTTGGTCTTTTCTTCCTTTCCTGTCATTTTAATGACCTTTTGCTTTCTTCAGGGATGACATTCCTCTGGTTTTCAGTCATTGGTGTTCAATGCATCAAATCTATTCTTTAGATGATCTCTCTCTAAATTCAGGAGGGATGTAATCAAGGTCATATTTTGGCTCTCATGTTTTAATTGTCTTGTTTTAATTGCTCTCAACTTCAACTTTAACTTTCATATGAGCAGTTGATGGTTTATTCCACAGTCAGCTCCTGGCCTTGTTTTGGCTGAAGATTTGAGCTTATCCATTGCTGCGTTCCACAGATATAGTCTATCTGCTTCCTGTTTATTCCATCTGGCAAAGTCCATGTGTATAGCCACTGTTTATGTTGTTGAAAAGGTATTTGACATGAATAAGTCATTGGTTTTGCACAATTCTATCTTGCAATCTAGTGTTATTTCTATCACCAAGGCCATATTTTTCCAACCAGCAGTGATTCTTCTTTGTTTCCAA
This sequence comes from Orycteropus afer afer, assembly GCF_000298275.1. Lineage (NCBI taxonomy): Eukaryota > Metazoa > Chordata > Mammalia > Tubulidentata > Orycteropodidae > Orycteropus > Orycteropus afer. The sequence continues at coordinate 602,596 of NW_006921990.1, forward strand.
TTTTTGCATTCCAATCACCAGTGATAATCATACATCTTGATTGCATGTTTGGTCAATTTCAGACTGTAGAAGTTGGTAAAAATCTTCAATTTCTTCAGCTTTGGTGGTTGGTGCATAAGTTTGAATAATATTAGTATTAACCCATTTTCCTCGGAGGCGTATAGGTATTATCCAAGAGCTGACAGCATTGTACTTCAGGATAGATCTTGAAACATTCTTTGTGATGATGCGTGCCAGACCATTACTCTTCAATTTGTTGTTCTTGGCATAGTAGATTATATAGTTGTCTGATTCAAAATGGCCAAAACCAGTCCATTTCAGCTTTTTAATGCCTATGATATTGATCTTTATGCATTCTATTTCGTTTTTGACAACTTCCAATTTCCCTAGATTCATACTTTGTACATTCCATGTTCTGGTTATTAATGGGTGTTTGCAGCTGTTTCTTCTCATTTTGAGTCATGCCACATCAGCAAATGGAGGTCCTGAAAACTTTACTCCATCCACATCATTAATGTCAGCTCTACTCTGAGGGAGCAACTCTTCTGCAGTTATATTTTGAGTGCCTTCCAACCTGAGCAGCTCATCTTCTGGTACTATATGAGAAAATGTTTCAGGAATATTCACAAAGTTTTCCAGTAATGTATCAGACAGTTTTTCACTGCTATTCATAAGGTTTTCACTGGCCAATTCTTTAAGAAATGGATGGCCCCCTCTTTTTCCAAGTCTGCCTTTGTCTGGAAGCTCCACTGAAACCTGTTCACCATGGGTGACACTGCTGGTATTTGAAATATTGGTGGCATAGCCTCTAGCCTCATAGCAACATGCAAGCCACCACAGTATGACAAACTGACAGATGAGTAGTGGTATATATATATATCAAATTAAAAAATAAAAATCCTCCCTGTCATTGAGTAAGGTCCAATTTATAATGGCCCATCCTTGGTTTTCTGAGATGGTAACTCTACGGAAGTAGATTGTCCAGTCTTCCTTCTGAAGAATGGCTGGTGGGTTTGAACTGCCAGCCTTCTGGTTAACAGTCAAGTGCCTTAGGCAGTATGCCACCAGAGCTCCTACATACATATATACATGTCTATAAATATATACATATGTACATGTATACATATTATACATACATACATGTTTATAAATATACCCATATGTGTGCTTATAAATATACATAAGTGCAAGTATATAAATGTATATGTTTCTAAACATATGTATATGCATGTTTCTAAATATACATATCATATATGCATGTTTATAAATATATAAATACATGTACATAAACATATCTGTATACACATGTCTATAAATATACATACTTGTATATACATACACACGAATATTAAGTACATACAATGAAAACCTCTGAAAGTCATTATCTTTGTTAGAAAACTGTCAGAGAAGGAAAATTCAAGTATTTTCCACTGAGATGAGTTATAGAAAAGTGTTAATTCCACACCATGTGAAAGGCAAAAAACTTGCAAGACCTAGGAAACCAAAGCAGTTCTATCGAGTTCTGGCTCTCACAGTTTTCACTGTATATAATCTATACAACTTAATAATAATAATAATAATAATAAAACCACAAACAACCCAATCAAAAAATGAGAAAAGAACTTGAACCTATATTTCACCAAAAAGGATATTCAAATGACCAACAAGTACATAAGATGCTCAATGTCATTAGCCATTGTTGTTGTTGTTAGGTGCTGTCGAGTCGTTTCCGACTCACAGCGACCCCATGCACAGCAGAACGTAACACCCCCGATCCTGCACCAGCTCCATGATTCTTACTATACTTGAGCCCATTTTCGCAGCCACCATGTCAATCCATCTCGTCGAAGGCCTTCCCCTCTTTTGCCAACCCTCCATCTTACCAAGCATGACATCTTTCTCCAGGAAATGGTCCCTCTGATAACGTGACCAAAGTAGGTGAGATGAAGTCTGGCCATTTTCGCTTTCAAGGAGCATCTCGGCTGCGCTTCCTCTGGGACAGATCTGTTAGTTCTTTTAGCAGTCCATGGTACCTTCAGCATTCTTCACCAGCACCACAACTCAAAAGCATCAACTCTTCTTCGGTCTTCCTTATTCAATATCCAGCTCTCACAGGCATACCAGGTGATTGGAAATATCATGGCCTGTGTCAGACACACCTTAGTCCTCAAGGAGACATCCTTGCTCCTCAGCACTTGAAAGAGTTCCTTCGCAGCCAACCTGCCCAGTGCTACACATCGTCTAATGTCCTTATTGTTGCTTCCATTAGCCTCGATTGTAGAACCAAGCAACGTGAATTCTTTGACAACCTCAATCTTTTCTCCATTTATCGTGATGATGCCTATTGGTTCAATTGTAAGGATTTTTGTCTTCTTCATATTGAGATGTAATCCATACTGCAGACTGTGTTCCTCAATCTTCATCAATAAATGCCTCAAGTCATCCTCACTTTCAGCAAGCAAAGTTGTATCATCAGCGTATCTCAGGTTGTTAATGATTCTTCCTCCAATCCTGTTGCCACGTTTTTCTTCATATAGTCCAGATTAGCCATTAGGGTGACACAAAGAAATATTACCTTACTGCCATTAGAATAGTAATGACCAAAAAAATGGAAAACAACAGATATTTGCAAGATTGTGGGGCAACTAACAACCTCATCTACTGCCAGTGAGAATTTAAAATGGCAAAACTACTGTGGAAAACAGTTTGGGAGTTCTTCAAAAAGTTAAATATTGAATTAATATGTGACCCAGCAATCTCTATCCCAGGTGTGTACCTAGAAGAAGTGAAAGCAGGATTTCAAACAGAAACCTGAACAGTAATGTTCATTTCAGCACATTTCACAATAGCCAAATGGTAAAAACAATTTAAATATCCATCAACAGATGAATGGATAAACCAAATGTAATATGTATGCACTGAAATTCTACTCAGCCAAAAAGAGAAAAAAAAAGTCCTCGTTTATGACACAACATGGATGAACCTTGAAAACCTCATGACAATTGAAACAAGTCAGTCACAAAAGGACAAACACTGCATAATATTTCTTACATGAAAAAGTAAAAATATAGAAACCAAACAACAACAACAACAACAACCAGGAATGGGAGGGAGGAAGGAAAGTGGTGCCATTGTATAGGGGCATTGAGTTTGTATTAATAGTGTTGGAATGAGATGGAAAAGAATAGGAATAAGGTTGTACAATTTGAAGAATGTGATCAATGTTACTGAATTGTACATGTAGAAAATTTTGAGATGGCATATATTTTGTTATGTATATTTTCAACACAATATAATATTTTAATTTAAAAAAAAACCTAGTCTAGACATCACAACCACTCATCTCTCTTTTTCAAATCAGCTTATGTTTTAAAATAGCTAAAAAACAACTGATAAACAGTTATCTAAAAAAGCATTCATCTCAGCAAATGATATTACCAATTGCAGTTTCTTGGGCCAAAACTTTTGTTCTTGGCTTACTTATTCTTCCTCCAATCCTGATGCCACGTTTTTCTTCATATAGTCCAGATTAGCCATTAGAGTGAGGCAGAGAAATATTACCTTACTGCCATTAGAATAGTAATGACCAAAAAAATGGAAAACAACGGGTATTTGTAATAATACCTTGTGGAGCAACTAACTCCCTCATCCATTGCCAGTGGGAATTCAAAATGGTAAAACTACTGTGGAAAACAGTTTGGGAGTTCTTCAAAAAGTTAAATATTGAACTAATATGTGACCCAGCAATCTCTATCCCAAGTGTGTACCCACCCGTCTATTCATCATTAAATCTTATCAACACTACTTTCAATTATGTTCTGTGTCCTACTTCTTCTCATCACCATGTACAATGTGATTTCCCCATCCCTTGCCCACAGACAAACAAAGCACAATAATATTCAGAAAAAAACAGATAAAGAATAATACCTTGAAAAAGTTCTACTGCAATAGAAAGGGTAACTACTAGGTAAATTTTCAAAAAAGCACAAAATAAAATGACCTTTAAGAACAGAAGTAGAACACTGAAAATTACAAAATATTGCTGTGAAAAATTACAGAAGACCTAAATAAATGGAACCATACAGCATGCTCCTAATTTAAATGATTCAATATTCAATATTATGTAGATGTCAGTTATCTATAGATTCAAAGTAATCTTAATCAAAATAATGGCAGCCTTTATTTTATAGAACTTGAGAGGCTGAATTTAAAATTAATATAGAAAAGCCAAAGAACCTAGTATAGCCAAAACAATATTAAGAGAGCAGAGCAAAATAGGAGATGTTTTACTCCATAAGATTCAGAAATCAAAACAACTAGTTATTGGCTTAAGAAGAGGTACATAGATCAGTAGACCAAATGAAAATTCTAAAAATAGATCCACACATATAAGGTTAATTTACTTTTAACAATATCATTATTCAACAAAGAAAGTTATTCTCTTTAACAATGGTGAGGAACGACTGACTATCCATGTTGGGGGAAAAAATTTGCACTTCATACTTCTCACCACATATAACTATTATGTGAAATGACTCATAGGCCTACATGTAAAAGCTAAAACTACCATATTTTTAGAAGGACATATATGAGAAAATCTTTGTCCTTCTGAGTTAATCATAAATTTCTTAAAAAAAAAAAAAAAAACCCATAAAAAATGAGATGAGTTGACTACATGAAAGTTGAAAATTACTGCTTTTCAAGAAACTCTATTAAAAAAATAAAAACAGAAGCCTCATACAAGGAAAAAGCAATTTCCAAACAGATACTAGATAATGAGTTTATATCCTGAATATATAAAGAACACAGCTGAATAGCAAGAAGAAAAAAAAAAATCAGGATAAAAATGGGCAAACTTTGAACAAACTCTTCACCAAAGAAGACACACAAATGACCAATAATCACAAGAAAAGATTCTCAAGGTGATGCAAATAAAAATCACAATGAGATACTACTTCATACTAAAACAACAACAAAAAAAAAAAACTCACCGCCGTTAAGTCGCATTCAACTCATAGTGACCCCTACTTGGGTTTCCGAGGCAGTATCAGTATGGAAGGAGATTGACTAATTTTCCTTCCGAGTAGTGGCTCATGAGTTTGAGTCACCAGCCTTCTGGTTAGCCGTCAAATGCCTTAAGGCACTATGCCACCAGAGCTCCCCTACTTCATACTGTTGTTGTTGTTGTTATGTGCCATCAAGTCGGACTGACATAACGACCCCTCCTTGGGTTTCCTAGGCAGTATCACTACAGAAGTAGATTGCCCCATCTTCCTTCCGAGGAGTGGCTGGTGGGTTTGAACTGCCAGCTTACTGGTTTGCAGTCAAGTACCTTAGGCACTATGCTACCAGAGCTCCCTACTTCATACTAGAATGACTAAACTCAAAAAAACTGGCAATACCAAATATTGTGAGGACATAGAGTAAATTGCCCCATCTTCCTTCTGTGGATCAGCTTGTTGGTTTGAACCACAGACTTTCTGGATAGCAGCCACATTCTCTATACCATCAGAGCAATTCCATTCCTCAATATTTACCCAAAAAAATGAAAACATATGTCTACAGACGATCTGTACTTGAATTTCCATAGCAGCTTAATTCATATTCCCTCCCTCCCCACTGTCACCAAGTCAGTTTGAACTCTTAACAGCCCTATAGGACAGAGTAACAGTCCCATAGAGTTTCCAAGGCTGAAAATATTTATGGAAGCAGACTGCCTCTTCTTTCTCCCTAGGAATGGCTACTGGGTTCAAACCAACTGACTGTTTCATTAGCAACCTAAGGTTTTAACCACAACACCACTAGAGCTCCTTGTTTAATTCTTAAACAACATAAATGTCTATCAACTAGTGAATAGATAAACTAATGGTGTATACCCATACAATAAAAATGAACTGCTGATACGGTTGTTTACATGGATAAAACACAGAAGCATTATGCTAAGTGATAGAAAGTAAAAACAAAATTACATACTCTGTTTATATGTGGTAGCTGTGTGCTGTGGAGTAAAACAGCCGCACATGGTTTTCTAGGCTATAATCTTTATGGAAGGAGCCTTGTTGTTGAAGGGCTTAAGCACTTGACTGCTAACTGAAAGGTCAGTGATTTGAACCCATCAGCCACACTGAGGGAAAACATGTGCCAGTCTGCTTCTGTAAAGATTACAACCTTAGAAACCATAACAGGCAGTTTGGTGGTGTAGTGCTTGAGGCATTTGACTGCTAACCAGAAGGGTGGAGGTTCAAACCCACCAGCCACTCCTTGGAAGGCAGATTAGGCAATGCACCTCTGTAGTGATACTGCCTCAGAAACCCAAGGAGGGTTCTTAATGAATCAGATCCCACTCAACGGCAATGGGCAGTGGGTATAAGGTCACTATGAGTCAGAATTGACTCCACAGCAATGAGTTTGGATAGATTGTTTTAATCTTTATGGAAACAGATCACCAAGTCTTTTCTCCTACGAAGCTGCCACTGGGTTCAAACCATTGACACAAACTCACAGGGACAGGAACACATAAGGGGTTCCCAGTGTCTGGAGGCAGGAGGAAGCAAGGGGTATGAGAGAACTTCCTGAGGCAATAAAACCTTAATTATGGTGGCTATGTGACCATATACATTTGAAAGTATTCATTAGTCTGTACAATCAAAAAGGATAAATTTTATTATATGTATATTGTATTTTGCCATTTGGTTCAAAAGATGAACAGAGGATAAAAAAGCAGTTTACTGGGAAGTCACAATGAAAGTCATATGTGTACAGGCATCTGGTTGTAATTGCCTTCCAGAATGGCTTCTATTACACATTTTGTCCCAAAGAGTTAGGCTTAAGAAAATTGTTTCACTTTTGGCTCTGACAAATAGAGTAATAAAATTTGAAAACTTAAAGTTAACCTATAGTGCAGGTATCATAAATTCAAATGCCAGGACAATAACACAAATGAATGAAATAAGCCTAGTGTAAGAAAAATGGCAGTACAAGTGTGATGATAAACAGCAATTGACTCCAACATCAGTGAGGGTGAGACAATGCAGAGTTGTTGAAATTTTGACGATTTGGAAAGTTCATGCCCCCTCTAAAGGGACCAGTCTGAGGAAACCAAACCAAAAGTGTCTGCATAGCAGATTTAGCTGTGGACCATAAGTCTGGAACCTCTGCATTAATGGAATTAAAAATAAAATATACACATCCAAATACTAAAGAAGAAAAAGTACTGAAAATACTATACAAATATAAATATACAAGAACATAAAAGGAGACAGCAAAGTAACAGAAAAGCAGAAACATATTACAATGTGAAAAAGGCAAAATAGTTACAAAAATGAACATCAATTTGTTAAATAGACTTCTTTATGACAAGTACATAAAGTATTTTGACTCAAAATCAAAAGTAACAATGAAAATTTATTAGAGAACTCCTTTTAAACAAGCTCAGTGGTTAAGAATCTGTTGCTAACTGAAAGTTCGGCAGTTTGAACCCACCAGCCACTCTTCAGGAAAAATATTTGCTTCCATAAAGATATAGCCTTGGAAATCCTATGAAGATGGTTCTACCTGTCTTGTGGGGTCACTGTGAGTCAGAATTGACATGATAGCAATGATTTTTTGTTTTGTTTTGTTTTTGGGGGTGTCATATCTCTCAGAAGTAATAAGTTTTAGGACACATCCATGACCATAACATAAACACTCAAACAAGCCTATATAATGTACCAAATGTGAGTGATCAACATTGTGGCATTGAAGAAGAGGAAGACATAGAGAGGTACATGGGAGGTGCAGACAATAAAGATGAACCGTTTTGCACATACAGTACTGAGTTGTCAGTGAAGGCAAACACGGGTGTACCGGTGGATAGATGGGTGGACAGGCTGAATTATTAGGTATGTCTATGCAGCAGGGAGTATACCCAAGACCATGTACAGGGGTGGCAAACAATGGTTCTATAAGTGTAGTTGTGTGTTCTGTAAGAATTCCCAGGGGTATAGTAGAGCTGACAAGGGACAAGGTTATAGTCACTTCTTGGTCTCAGCTAGCTACCCAGAGGGACTGAGTAGTTGAACCTGTGGGCTCGGGACCATAGTCGCAGGAGACCTCAAGCTCAATTGGCATAACATACTGCACAAAACATTGTTCCACCTCCTACTTTGGCGAGTAGTGGCTGGGATCTTAAAAGCTTACAAGGAGTCTTCTAGATGCAACAATGGTCTCACCTTGTCCAGAGTAAAGAAGAATGAAGAAAATCAAAGACTCATGGAAACAATTAGTCCTCGTGACTGGTACACCATGTGATCCTCAGCTTATATGACTATGAGACCAGAAGAACTAGATGGTGCCTGGCTACCACTGTCAATCACTCAGAGGGGGATCTATGTAGGACATACTGGATAGAGAGAGAGAAGAATATGGTATAAAACTCAAAATCATTTGGGGAAAAAAAAATGGGTACCAGTTTTTTTGGTCTGATAGAGCCTGGGAGAACCACTGAGACTATGGTCCCTAGCTGCCCTTCAGGTCTGGAATTGAACCCACACTGTGGGTTCTAGCCAAACAAAAGACAGGCATAAGAGTTGAACATGTACCTGAGATAGATACACTCCTTGGAGAGAACAATCATGGGAGAAAGAAGAGTTGTTTATGCACAGGTAGACAGTTCAGAGGCCAAGAGTGCATAGAGGGATGGACACTGGGAAGAGGTAACTATTGGGAGGAAGTGAGAGGGGAGCTGTTGCATTGTGGTGAATTGTAGTCAATGTCATGAGACAATGTGTATGTGAACTGCTATATGGAAAGTGAATTTGTTCTGTAAACTTTCACCCAAATCACAA
>NW_006921990.1:616598-619644 GCF_000298275.1 Orycteropus afer afer
GCCTTGTTTCAGTACCTATGCTTAAACAAGATAGGCAATAATAAATAAATAAATATATCTTTATTCACATCTTATGAGGAAACACAAACAAGAAAAAGGGAATAGCAATCAATTGAGCTTCCATTCTATATACTGTGGTCAGGTAAGGAGAGATAATAAAAAACCTAATAGAATGAGGTACTGAGCCCTCCTGAGGTAAAGGAAGAGCTTCCAAGCCCAGTGACTAGCAAGTCGAAAGGCCAATAGTTGGGAATACACTTGAGATGTTTGATCAAGCTCAAGAATAGCTGAAGTGAGGTGAATGAAGGAGACGGTGTGGTAAATGTCAGGGAAGTAGCAAAGGAAATGTCATCTAAGGCCTTAAAAGCCATGAAATAAAGAATAAGATAAAAATTAAGCCTAGATATCTTATAATAAGGTCACACAAAGTAAATTTCCATCAGGACCTTCAACTACTACAGTGACCGAAAGTCCTCACATTTCAGGAGTTGCCATGTGGCTTTTAATAACATTTTGTGACACACTGTCTCAGAAAAAACAGGGAAGTAGAGGGGAGAAGTCAGGAAAGGGAACACGTTTTGGTCCACAGTAGAATACACATTCCTTACTGCTTTGGAAAATAACCCAAATCCTTGTTAGGAAAGATCCTCATAATATAACAAATGTTCTTTACAGGACAGAATCTGATCTTTCTGCACTCAAGTCCTCAAGTGCTTTTTGAACTAATTTTTGTTTTCATTTATTTTTCTTTTTATGATCAGTCAGTACATGGCAGACCATCAGTTCTGTGTTTGTATTTGATATCCAGTGTCTATAGATTGCAGAAAACCGCTTTACTATGGCAGCTCTGGTGGCATAGTGTCTAAGGCATTTGACTGCTAACCAGAAGACTGGCATTTCAAACCCAGGAAGATTGGGTAATCTACTTCCACAGAGATACAGCCTCGGAAACCCAAGGAGGGGTCACTATGAGTTGAAATCGACTCAATGGAAGTGAGTTTGTTTGTTTTTTTTAATGGTGGCAGAAAGTACACATCAGTTAAAGCTGAAAGCGCATTAAAATCTCATGGTTTACATATGGAATTAGGACTATGATTTAGAATCCACTCATTGGACAAAGGAGAAAATGTGGTTCCCTTCTCTGAAAAAAATATGCTCCTTAGAAGCAAGGATGATGAGACTTTGACTAGATTACTTTGGACACATACTCAGGAAATACCAATCACTATAAAAGAACATCAAGTTTAGTAAAGTATAGGCTCAGCTAAAATGAGATGTATTGACTTAATAGTTGCAACAATGGTCTCAAAAGTAGCAATAATCTCAGGACCAAGTAACATTTCATTCTGTTATACACAGTGTCACCATGAATTAAAGTCGACTCGGAGGCAACTAATAACAATAACTCTTTAATACTTTTGAAACTCAGATCTCTAATTGAATCTGTAATCATCCCTTCTTTTCCCTCTGATTCATATGTTGTGAAGAACTTCATTGACATTGAATACACGTAAATTACAATAACACACTTCACCAGTGACTGAACAATCACATTTGTAAATTGCTGAAAATATAGGCTTTGACTATGGAAAAATAAAAATTTGTTTTCTACATGATCCACCCTGTAAATTGAAATCAAAGGAGAAGCCTAAGGTTGCTAATTTGCCTATTTGATTCAGAAAGTGAACACCTCAGTTAAAAACAATTTCCATGTGATAATAATGTGTGTATGACAATTATCAAGCATAAAAATATAATCACTTAAATAATGTACTTTCTTTGGATGATCTCTCCCTAAGTTTCAAATGCATAAATGATAGTATGAGCTAATGAAAATAGCTACTCTAGTGTAAGTATGCTAAGTCATCTAGTGTTAATATCAGTTTAAGTAGGTATTACTTACATTATTGGGAGTCACTGAGTGATATTAATAGTTTACACTTGACTGCTAACAAAAAGGTTGGAGGTTTGAGTCTCCCAAAAGACACCTCAGAAGACAGATTTCACAATCTGCTTCCATGGGAAAAAAAAACTAGGGAGTATAATTCTACTATGACAAGCATGACATTTCCATGAGCTGGAGCTGACTCTACAGCAATTGGCTAGGCACGTTATCAAAGCAACAATGTCAGATTTCACACATCTTTCAAGGTGTTTGTCCTGGCTGAGCATTTCTCCTCTGAATGCTCCTCTCCCACAGACATGGACTGCTTAAGTTATCCATGTTTGCACTGCACAATCCAACTCCATCCCTGGCCACATGTTATTAGACCAATTTATCACCTGACCTAAGGAAGATAAATTATTGGTTCATCAGAAGCCAATTGGAATTTCCTTAGACCTTTTAACTAAGACGGAGTTGGAAGGTTGGCCCAGCACTAGAATGGAAGTCCAATTATCTCCTGGAACTACCCTGAATTCTTTCGGTGGTTTTAGAGCTCAATACTTCCTTATATCCCATAAGCTACTATAGTAACCTTGCAATAAATTGTGTTTTTTTAAGTTCTTCTGTAGGGAATTGATGTGATTTGAAGCAACAAAGCTTTAATAGTTTGTTAATGTAAAAACCATGTAAATTTTTTCCTAAATTTATCAGCATTGATCATTTATTCAACTTTATAAATCTAGCACTACTATGTGCCACCATCACTCATCTTTCAGTTTGTCTTCCTGTGGGTTGCTGTGAGGCTGGAGGGTATGCCACCATAGTTCAAATGCCAGTAAGGTCACCCATGGTAGACAGATTTCAGCAGAGCTTCCAGGCTGACAGACTCAGAAGAAGGATGAGGCCATCTATTTCTCAAAGAAATGGCCAGTGAAAATCTTATGAATAGCACTGAAACCCTGTCTGATATGTTACTGGAAAACGTTATGACTAGCCCTGAAGCATTATCTGATGTGGACCCAGAAGATGAACTTCTCAGGTAGGAAGGCAGTCAAAATAGGACTGGGGAAGTGTTGCCTCCTCAAAGTAGTTGTTGTGGTTGTTAGGTGCTGTCAAGTAGTCTCCAACTCATAGTGAACCCATGCACAGCAGAACAAAATA
>NW_006921990.1:619744-620671 GCF_000298275.1 Orycteropus afer afer
AAGCCTATAGCTTTCAAGCAGATTCCAATCCTATTTCCAAATAAAATTGCATCCACAGTTAGAGGGGTCAGGATTCCAGCACATATTTTGCAGGGACACAATTCAATTCATAACAATATTGAATACAAACTTGTATATACTATCTAAATCATCCAGATATAGAAAAATATATAAATCTGGACATTTTACATAATGAGATAAATGTCACATGTGAATATAAATAAGATAATCAAATAAACAGAATAAGAACAGAATGTATATTTTACCCCTCATCCTTTGTTTTCTTAATGGGTGAACTAAAAGCAAAATAGAAACTGACACATTCATAGGACAAGTTGATGCATTGAGGTCACAATATTTGCTATAACACAAAGTGAAAACTCACTGCTGTCGAGTAGGATTCAACTCACAGCGTCCCCTACTTGGGTTTCCGAGTATCACTACAGAAGTAGATCTCCCAATCTTCCTTCTGAGGAGTGGCTGGTGGGATTGAACTTCCAGTCTTCAGGTTAGCAGTCAAACGCCTTAGGCACCATGCTACCAGAGCTCTCCTCTTTTTAGAGTGACAGATGACAGAAAGCAGTATTGACAAGTTTGTTAAATAAATACCTAATGGACTCCAACTGCAAATAACTCTACTCACTAATTCAATTCAAATTCATTACTAAACTAATATCTTAAGTCTGTGAATAAAATATATCACTTGGGTAATGTCATGTACCAGCTAATTTTCTAATAAAAATGTAAAATAAGTTTATAATTTTATTTTGTCTATTTATTCATGTATTTGATATGTAATTACTGAAGATATACTATGCGCCTGACTAGGGTTGTGTACGCAGTAATGGATCAAATTCATAATCCTTTGCCATTAAGGATCCTTACATTCTTCTAAAACAAGATGTTGTTGTTGTTGTTAAGTGCCGT
>NW_006921990.1:620771-638310 GCF_000298275.1 Orycteropus afer afer
CATTCCAGTCACCAGTGATAATTAACACATCCTGATTGCATGTTTGGTCAATTTCACACTGCAGAAGTTGATAAAAATCTTCAATTTCCTCATCTTTGGCTTTGCTGGTTGGTGCATAAATTTGAATAATAGTCATATTAATAAGTCTTCCTTGGAAGGATATGGATATTATCCTATCACTGACAGCATTGTACTTCAGGACACATCTTGAAACATCCTATGTGATAATGAATGCCATGCCATTCCTCTTTAAACTGTCATCCCTGACATAGTAGATCACATGGTTGTCTGATTCAAAATGGCCAAAACCAGTCCATTTCAGCTCACTAATGCTGAGGATATCAATCTTATGCATTTCATTTCATTTTTGACAACTTCCAATTTTCCTAGATTCATACTTTGTACATTCCATGTTCCAATGATTAATGGATGTCTGTGGCTTTCTCTCTTCAATTTGAGTGGTGCCACATCAGCAAATGGAGGTCTCTAAAGCTTTACCTTATCCATAGGACTATGGCTGGGTTTACTCTGATGATACAGCTCTTTCCCAGTCCTATTTTGAGAGCCTTCTAACCTGATTGGACTGTTCATAAAGTTGCATGGTAATGTATCAAACAGTGTTTTCTTTGCTATTCATAAGGTTTTCCCTGGCCAATTCTTTGAGAAGTGGATGGCCTCTTCCTTCTTTCTAGTCTGTCTTAGTCTGTAAACTGGGCAGATACCTGTGCACCATGTGCATCCCACTGGGTTTGAAACACCAGTGACTCAGCCTCAAAACTCACATCAACACGTCACCATGGTAGGAGAAACTGACAGCAAGTTTGTCTCCCTCTTGGAATCCTCTCATGACACCCTTACCTGAATCCCTGAAGCTGACTGCTCCTCTGTCTGGGTTCCTGGCTTTTTAATCCCCCTTTTCTTGCTCTCCCACCCTGCTGCTTTGGACTTGCCTGGGTTCTCTCTCCTCACCTGGACTCCTGTGGCTGACTGCTCCTCTGTTTGTGTTCCTGGCTTTTTAATCCCCTTTCTCCTGCTCTCCTGCCCTGCAGCTTTGGGCATGCCTGAGTTCCCTCTTCTCACCTGGATCCCTGCAGCTAACTCAAAGTAGAGTTAACCTTAATTACATGGATGGAGTAAAGCTTTCAGGATCTTCATTTGCTGATGTGGCGTGACTCAAAATGAGAAGAAACTGTTACAAACATACATTAATAATAAGAATATTTCCTGCCACATATAGAAGAGCAGACTAGCCATGTGCCAATTCATTATTATTCCTAACTCACACAAAGCTGGACTTAGTTTATAGTCTCCCTCTCTCCCTTTCTCTCTCTCTCTCTCTCTCTCTCTCTCTCTCTCTCTCTCTTTTACTGTGACTGACAGTAGGGGCAAAGTTTCCCTAAATAACCTTATTTGTTATTGTTAAATAAAAGTAAAAGACACATTAAGGAATAAGAGAGAGCACAATTGTACAATAAGTGCTTTGTCACTATTCTAACATATCTAATTAAGTGAGCAACCAACTGCTTCTGCTCAGTTTGACATTAAACAGTTTGCCTACAATATAAAAAATTTACTTTTCCCCAAAATTCCACACCAAAAAAAAGCTTATGTAAGTAAACACCTATAGTCATAAGTTATTTTTTGCAAGAACAAAAGATAGAGTTTTCTGTATGCCTTTCCTCTATAGTGCTCTAATTTGGAGAACTGCCTATAATTTAAGGAAACCTGGAACAATGCCTTCCCAGTCTTTGTATGTAATTTCAAGATTGCTGAAAACCCCAAAAGAACACCTCTTATGTTCTTGTCAAAAGCCACCCTTCCAGACCACACCCAAATGCACAAATTTCATTATCAAAAATCATGAACATGACTTTACCTACCTACTCCCCATTTTTCTCAGTTGTTAAGAGCATCCAGTTAATGAAATCATATTTAAATGTCAACTTCAAACCACATTGGAATCACCCATCTCCATTTGGTTCCATAGCTATAAGTGGCTAACTCAAAAATACTGATGCAAGTGAACTGAGGACCACATGGGAGCATGTGAGGGGATGCACAAAATCCCTGTGGAAAAACAACTCTAGGTCATGCCCACAAATATGGGTCAGCAGAGGCAGGTATGAGCAAGAAGGAAGGTATGGTGCTACAGCTTTGGAATAATTTAGCCACTGAGAAGAATACAGCCCATAGAACAACAAAAAAAAAAATCACTTACAACCTACAATTAATTTGTTGTTGTTGTTATGTGCCGCCGAGTTGGCTCTGACTCATAGCGACCCCTCCTTGGGTTTCCGAGGCAGTATCACTATAAGTAGATTGCCCAACCTTCCTTCTGAGGAGTGGCTGGTGGGTTTGAACCGCCGGCCTCCTGGTTAGCAGTCAAGTGCCTTAGGCACTATGCTACCAGAGCTCCCTACAATTAATTACACAACACAAATTTTTAACTATCTTTTTCTAGCTGACCATAGGAAAAATTGCCTGCCATAAAATATGTGATAAATCTTGGACAAGAAAAACTACAATTATATTCCAAGTTTAACTCGCTTCAAAGTGTCAAAAGGAATGTTGTGATTCCAAAATCTGGACCTCATTATTTTGCCATTCACAAAAAAAAATTATTCATTTTCCCTGCTTTGCAACCACAATTCCAATTCATTCTCTTTATTTACGTATAATACATTTACTAAACATGGAATATATGAGAAGGAGACCATATTTTGCTACAATATAAACATGTTATTTTCAAAAGCATAAGTCTTTATCATTGTTGACTTATAACAGAAAAAGTGCATGATTATGTAAGTGACTTTCCAATAATCACTTATAGAATTATATTCCTGATTTCATGTAAGAAGAGTAAATAAATTAAAATACCTTGAGTAAAAAGACTATTTTCTTTTTCATATTCCTGTTCAACCAGGAAGAGCAAAATCTTCTACCATGACTTGAAAACCATATTCTCTAAGTCAGAGACAGCTGAAATTGACAATGCTAATAAAGTCTAACTTCTTTCTCTTTCTTAGTGACAAGTGACCTCTAGCCTTGGAGTCTGGACAGCTGTCATCTTTTCCTAACTAAAACATTTTTTGATCCACCATTCACTCTATTTATATAGTTATTTGGGTGAAAGTTTACACAGCAAACCAGTTTCCCATTCAACAATTCATACGCATTTTCTTTTATGACATTGATTACATCCCCACAATGTAATAGCACTTGTCCCATTTCCTCCCTGTTTCCCATTTCCATTCCTCTTTCCTTCCTATACCTTCCTGCCTTCAGAGTTTTGTCCTTGGGAAAATGTTGCCTTTTTTGTCTCAAATGGTTGATTGTTCTAAGGAGTGTGTACCTTCCTGTTGTTATTGTTCACCTAGTAGAACTTTCTTTCGTTTGACTGAAAGTTGAGACACGGGAGTGAGTTCAGTTCCAGGCTTGAAGGATGATTAATGACCATGGTCTCAGGAATTCCACCAGTCTCTATCCAATGAATGATCCTGATCATTTTTATTATTTTGAGTTTCATTTCATGTTTTTTCTCCCATTTTACTCAGGACCTCCCAGTTTTAACCTTTTCAGAATAGTCAGCAATAGTAGACAGCATCATATAGTTATGGTCTCAGCATCATGGAGGCTGAGGTCTTGTGGTCCACTAGTCCTTAGGACTAATTGTTTCCATATGTCTTTGATTGTCTTCACTCTTCTTTGCTCTGGATGGAGAAAGACCAATAGTTGCACATTAGACAGATACTCACAAGCCTTTAGGATGCCAGGCATTACTCACTAAAGAAGGATCTAGAATATTTTCTTTGTGGACTATGATGAGAAAATTAACCATGATGTCCTCCAAGACTGTGGTCCTGACCTCTCCGGCCCAGAGAGTCATTCACTCAAGGTGTTCGGTTATGTCTCAGATGTTTTCATAACTTTGCCCCCTGTACATTCTACTATAGTCATGGATATATTTGCAGGATATGGATATAAATGATAGATATAGAGATATATATCCTCTGTCAAACCTGTATATATTCATAAGTGTAGTCCCACTCACCTTCCCACACTTGTTTAGTTTGTGTATCTATCTATATACCTTCTCTTGTTGTTAGTTGTCAGGTGCCCTTGAGTCATCTCAAACTCATAGCGACCCTAAGTGCAGCAGAATGAAACACTGCCTGGTGCGATATCAGCCCCACGATCCTTGCTATACTTGAGTCCATTGCCCCAGCTACTGTGTCACTCCATCTTGTTGAGGGCCTTCCCCTCCTTTGTTGACCCACCACCTTACCAAGCATGACATCCTTCTCCAGGGAATGGTCTCTTCTGACAACATAACCAAAGTAGGTGAGATTAAGTGTGACCATTCTTGCTTCCAAGGAGCACTCTGGAAGTTCATGGTACTCTCAGCATTCTTTGCCAGCACAAAAACTCAAAAGCATCTTTGGTCTTCCTTATTCATTGTCCTGCTCTCACATGTATATGAGGCAATTGAAAATATCATGGCTTGTGTCAGGCGCACCTTAGTGCTCAAGGAGATATCTTTGCTCCTCAGCACTTGAAAGAGGTCCTTTGCAGCCAACTTGCCTGCTGCTATACATCGCCTGATGTCCTGACTGCTAATTCAATTGGTGTCAGTTGTCGAACCAAGTAACGTGAAGTCTTTGACAACATAAAATTTTTCTCCATTTATTGTGATGCTGCTCATAGGTCCAGTTGTGAGGATTTTTGTTTTTCCTGAGATACAATCCATACTGCAGACTGTATTCTTCAATCTTCTTCAGTAAGTGCTTCAAGTCATCCTCACTTTCAGTAAGCAAAGTTGTGTCATCAGCATATCATAGGCTGTTAATGATTCTTCCTCCAATCTTGATGCCATGTTCTTCTTCATATAGTCCAGCTTCTTGGATTATTTGCCCAGCATATAGATTGAATAATAAGTATGGTGAAAGAATACAACCCTGACTCACTCCTTTTTTTAATTTTAAACTATACAGTGTACCCTTGCACTGTTTGAACGAAAGTCTCCTGTTCTATGTACAGGTTCCTCAGGAGTACAATTAAGTGTTCTGGAATTACCATTCTTCTCAATCTTATCCACAATTTGTTATGAGCCACATAAACAAATGCTTTCACATAGTCAATAAAACATCAGTAAACATGTTCTGGAATTCTTTGCTTGGAGCCAAGACCCATCTAACATCAGTAATGATATCCCTCATTCCACATCCCCTTCTGAATCCAGCTTGTATTTCTGGAAGTTCTCTGTTAACATACTGCTGCAACTGTTTTTGAATTATCTTCAGTAAGACTTTACTTACATGCAATATTAATGATATTGTTCAATAATTTCCACACTCTGTGGGATCACCTTTCTTTGGAATGGGTACAAATATGGATCTCTTCCAGTCAGTTGGCTAGGTAGCTGTCTTCTAAATCTCTTGGCATAACTGAGTAAGAGCCTCCAGCATGGCATCCATTTGTTGAAACATCTCAATGGGTATTCTGGCAATTCCTGGAGCCTTATTCTTTGCCAGTTCCTTCAGTGCAGCTTTGACTATTTCCTTAAATACCATTGGTTCTTAAATATATGCCACCTCCTGAAATGGATGATCAACCATTTCCTTTTGGTACAGTGACTCATGTATTTCTTCCATCTTCTTTTGATGCTTCCTGCATCATTCAATATTTTGCTCATAGAATCTTTCAAGATTGCAACTCAAGGCTTAAATTTTTTCCTCAGTTCTTTCAACTTGAGAAATGCTGAGCATGTTCTTCTCTTTTAGTTTTCTAATTCCAGGTCTTTGCACATTTCATTATAGTAATTGGCTTTGTCTCCTTGAGCTGCTCTTTGAAACCTTCTGTTCAGTTATTTTATCTTTTATCATTTCTTCCATTTGCTTTAGCTACTCTCCACTCAAGGGCAAGTTTCAGAGTCTCTTCTGACATTCATTTTGGTCCTTTCTTGTCTTTTTAATGACCTCTTCTTTAAGGATGATGTTCATCCCACAATTCCTCTTGTTTTCAGTCACTGGTGTTCAATGCATCAAACCTATTCTTTAGATAGTCTCTAAATTTAGGAAGAACATATTCAAGGTCATATTTTGGCTCTCATGGACTTGTTTTAATTGTCTTCAACTTCAACTTGAACTTGCATATGAGCAGTTGATGGTCTGTTCCACAATCAGCTCCTGGCCTTGTTTTGACTAAAGATACTGAGCTTTTCCATCTCCTCTTGCCACAGATGCAGTCAGTCTGATTCCTGTGTACCCCATCTGGGTCCACATGTATAGCCTCCGTTTGGATTGTTGAAAAATGGTATTTGTAATAAATAAGTCATTGGTCCTGCAAAATTCTATCATGCAATCTCCAGCGTTATTTTTATCACCAAGGCCAAATTTTGCAACTACCAATGATTCTTCTTTGCTTCCATCTTTTGCATTCCAATCACCAGTGATAATCTAAACATCTTGATTGCACGTTCAGAATTTCAGAAGTTGATAAAAATCTTCAATTTCCTCATCTTTGGCTTTGGTTGTTGGTGCGTAGATTTGAATAATAGTAATATTAACTGATCTTCCTCCTAGGCATATGGATATTATCCTGTCACTGACAGCAATGTACTTCAAGACAGACCTTGAAACATCCTTTGTGGTGATGAGTGCCATGCCATTCCTCTTCAAATTATCATTCCCAGCATATTTTGTCTGATTAAGAATTGCCCAAACCGGTCTATATCAGCTCACTAATGACTAGGATATCAATCTTTATGCGTTCTATTTCTTTTTTGACAGCTTCCAATTTTTCTAGATTCATACTTCGTACATTCCATGTTCCGATTATTAATGGATGTTTGCAGCTGTTTTTTCCTCAATTTGAGTCATGCCACATCAGCAAATGGAGGCCTTGAAAGCTTTACTTTATCCATATCAGTAAGACTGGTTCTACTCTGACGAGGCAGCTCTTTCCCAATTGTATTTTGAGAACCTCCCAACCGAAGGGGCTCATCCTTCTGCAGTGCCTTGCACAATGTTTCTGGGTTATTCATAAAGTTGCACAGTAATATATCAGAGAGTGTTTCTCTGCTATTTTTTCAGAGGTTTTCCCTGGCCAATTCTTTGAGACGTGGATGACCTCTTCCTTCTTCCTAATCTGTCTCTGTCTGCAAGCTGCATTGAAACTTGTGCACCATGTGCAACCCTGATGGCATTTGAAACACTGATGGCACACCTTCAAGCTTCACAGTAACATTCAAGCCACCACAGTAGGACAAACTGACAGACAAGTTTGTTTCCCTTAGTTGTTCGAAACCTCTCTGGCCTCCCCTTACCTGGATCCATACCACTTGCTCTGTCATACCCCGGCTTTTCTTTCCCCCAATTTCCTGCCTCTTGATGTTGGGTCCTGCATCCCTCCACTTATCTGGATCCCTGTCACTCTCTCTGTCACCCCTTAGCTTTTCTTTCCTCTGCTTTCCCATTTCTTAGGGATGGGGCCTGCATCCCTCCCCTTACCTGAGGGTATAAAGCCAGGGACAATAGAGCGAGCAGCAGGAATCCAGGTTCATCCATGTTATGAGGTGCATCACAGATTCATTATTCCTTAATGTTGCATAGTATTTCATTGTGTGTATGTATTGTAGTTTGTTTATCCATTTATCCATTGATGGACATTTAGGTTGTTTACATCTTTTTGCTATTGTGAATAATGCTGTGGTGATTATGGGTATGCATATATCAATTCATGTCACTGTTCTTATTTCTGTAGGATATATATCTAGTAGGGTTATCACTAGATCATATGATATTTTTATTTCCAATTTTTTAAGGAAGTACCATACTGTTTGCAACAGTGCTTGTACCATTTTACAAACCCACCAGCAGTGTATAAATGTTCCAGTCTCTTCACACCCTTCCCAGCATTTGCTATTCTGTTGTTGTTGTTGTTGTTTTAAATTGTTATTAATACTGGGATGAGATGATGTATCACTCTATTTTTATTTGCATTGCCTAATGGCTATAGATTGCAATTATTTCTTCATATGTTTGCTGGCTATCTGAATGTTTTCTTTGATGAAGTGTTTGTTTATGTCCTCTGCCCATTTTTGAATCAGATTTTTTCTTTTTATGTTGTTGAGGTGTTGAAGTTTTCTATAAATTGTATAGATTAGACCCTTGTGTGAGATGTCATTCCCAAAAATTTCTTTTTATTCCTTTGGCAAAATATTTTGATGCACGTAAGTGTTTAATATTTTAGGAGGACTCTGTCATTTAGCTTGTTTTCTGATATTTATCCATTTAAATTATGTCTGATAGTGTATTTATGCCATATATTTGGGCCCCTAAGATTGCCTCTATTTTTTTCTTTGATGATCTTTATCATTTTAGGTTTCACATATAGGTCCTTGATCCATTTTGGGTTAATTTTTGTAAATGGAGTGGGATATGGATCCAGTATCATTTTTCTGCAAATGTATATTCAGCTTTGCCAGTATCATTTGTTAGAGATTGTGTTTTCCCTGTTTAATAGGTTTTAATACTTTATTATAAATCAATTGGCCAATAAGTGAATGGATTTACTCCTGGGCTCTCAATTCTTTCCCTTTGATCTATGTATCTGTTATTGTACCAGTACCAGGCTATTTTGACTACTGTGGCTGTGTAGTACATTTTGAAAGTGAGAAGTGTGAGGTCTCCTGTTTTGTTCTCCTTCTTTAGTAGTGCTTTTTTTTTTTTTTTTTTACATCTGGGATCACTTTCTTTTCCACATAAAGTTGGTGATTTGTTTTTCTATCTCTTTATAAAATGATGATGGAATCTGAATCAAGAGTACATTATATCTATAGACTGCTTTGTGTGTAATTGGCATTTTCACAATGTTGAGTGTTTATATCCATGAGCACAGTATATTCTTTCATTTACATAAGTCTCTTGGTTTCCTGTAGTATTGTTTTGTAGTTTCCTTTGTATATAGCGTTTGTGTCTCTGGTTAGATTTATTCCTAAGTATTTCATCATTTTGGTGATTATTGTAATGTAGCTCTGGTGGTATAGTTGCTAAGGCACTTGGCTGCTAACCAAAAAGTCAATGGTTTGGACTCACCAGCTGCTCCTCAGAAGATGAGGCAGTCTGCTTCTGTAAAGATTTACATCTTGAAAACTCATGGGTTCACTATGAATTGGAATTGACTCTCTATGGCAGAGAGTTTGGTTTTTTGGTTTATATCCAGGTTGGTTTCCAAGTGATATTGTCATGTGTGTTATCTCAGTTTTATGTCTGCTGTTGTTGATTCTCTGTCCAAAGAATTCCCTTTAGTACATCTTGTAAGGCGGTCTATTTCTTACAATTCCCTTAATTTTTGTTTATTTGAAAATGTCCTAATTTCATTGTTGCATTTAAGGGAAAATTTTAGTTTGTTATATAATTCTTGATTGGCATTTTTTTTTTTTTTCAGAGTTTTACATATGAAATCCCATTTACTTCTTGCCTGCTTGGTTTCTGTTAAGAAATCAGATCTTAATCTTATTGGTTCTCCTTTGAGGTAACTTTTCATTTTTTCTGACCTGCTTTCATGATTTTTTCTTTGTCTTTGGTTTTAGAAAAATGATTATGATTTGTCTTGGTGATTTTCTTTTGCAGTCTATCTTGTTAGGGTTCACTGAGCTTCTTGAATGTGTATCTTCTCATCTTTCATGATATTAGGGAAGTTTTCTTCCAAAAAACCTTTGACAATTTTCTCTATGCTTTATTTTTTGTCTCTTCTTTTTCTTGAATTCTGATCAAATACAAGTTATTCCTCTTGAGGGTTTTCCACTTAATTCTCAGGCTTTCTTCATTTTTTTACTCACTTTTCTGATTGTTATTCTAACATATTAGTATTGAAAGATTTGTTTTCAATTTTGCTAATTTTGTCTTTCATTACTTCAATTCTAGTTCTTTGCCCTTCAATGCATTATCTATTTGTTAAATCTTAGGATTAATCTGTAGTTCATTTGCTGTTGTTGTAACGTTTCTAATTTTCCATTTTTTCTTCTTCAGTTTTTTTCTTGCATTGTGTTCCTGAATTCTTCTACAGTTTTCTACGTATTTTCCTTGATTTTGTCTGTGCTTTCTTTGATCTTCCTCTCAATTTGTTTAAGATACCTAAATATAATTCTTTTGAATTCCTTATCAGGTATCTCCAATGCCATTTCTTTCTTAGGAAAGTTTTCTAGCTCTGTATTTAAGTCACTTGTTTGAGCCACTTTGTGTTGTTTTTTTGTGTGAACTGAGGTTGCCTGTTGTATCCAAGACATTGTGATATTATTGTCTTTATATTTAATTCATTATTATAAATGGGTGTTTTGCCCAAGATTTTTTTTTTCTTTTTTGCTTTATTTTGTTTTTAAATATCCAGGCAACTGAATATGATGTGTTACTCTGTTCACTACTTTGGCAGTGCTTGGACATTCACCATCTATCTCCTGGTGAGTGTGATAGAGAATAGGAATATGTGTAGCTTTCTTGTTCACTGTTGATGGAGAGTGTGATAGAGAATAGCAGTGTGTGTAAAGTTCCTTGTTCACTGTTCATGGAGAGAAGTTTAGGGCAGGCTGGGCTAGTATTGGTCAGTCTCTTGTTGACCAGGTGGTGCAGGAGTGGGTGGTAGAATTTGTCCAGTTGGTGGGGCTACAGAAGTGTTGTGTGGTTGGGTAGTGTGGACATAGTTGCTGTCCCCATCAAGTGGGACAAAAAAAAAGAAAAAAATAATAAAAGACAGAAAGAAAAGAAAACTAAAAAATGAAAAATAATAATAACAAGGAACAGAAACTAAAAGAGAAAAATGACAGAAAAAGGAAAATAACTAAAACATGAACTAGGGAGGGAAAAAGAAAAGAAAATGATAAAAGAAAAACAAAGGGGGAAAAAGAAATAAAATAGAAAAAGACAAAAATAAGGGGAAAGAGAGGAAGGTAAAGAAAAGAAAAGGAAAAGAGAAAAGTAAGGGGTGCAGCATGCTCAGTGGTCCTCCTGCTGGCAGAGTAGTTCATAGAGAGTGGGACTCCTGGTCCTGGATGTCATTTCTGCTAGGCTAGGAGTTGCCTGCCGGAGGGGTGTCTGCTCTGGATGGTGCTTCTGCCTAGGTGGCAGCTGGGATAAGAGCACCTAGTCTGGGATGACATTTCTCCTGGCCTAGGAGGTGACTGGGGGTGGAGGGCACCTGGTCCAGTAGTGATTTCTGCCAGGCCAAGGAGGAGGGAGTAAATGCCTCCAAATGCAAGGGTGGCATGCACGCAGTGCCCAATCTACTAAAGCACACTTCTGACCTTGAGCAAGGCAGGGACATCATAGGGGAGTATGTCACTGGCTTCTGAGTGGGTAGAGGTGGGTTATGACCACACTTATGGTTGTTGGAAGAGGGTGTAAAATAAGAGGACGATCACACACCTTTCTAGTCATCAGCTACCAGTACGAGTGCTGGTGAGTCCTGGGCAAGCAGAACTAATTTTCTGCTTCCTGCCGTGATCAAAATGAAGCTTGCAAAAATTCCAGATAGCCACACTGTGTCAGATCAATTGACATAGCACTGCTCCATATACCCCCTGTTCACTGTTTTCATTCAATCTTCTTCTAGTTCGTATTTAATCTATTTCTTTATCCTTTTTCTTTGAAATTCAGGGTTCCAGGGTTATCATCTATATAGTTTCATTTGGTTCCTTGTGTCTTTGTTGTAGAGGGTCTGTTCAGTTTATCTGCTTAATCTGTAATCTTATTGGAAATCCTCAACTTTAGGAGGTTGACTAACAATTTAGGTTGAAACAAAAATGGTTATTTCTCTATATTGCCTAAATACTTGTCTAAGCATACAAGAATGTTTCTCTGTTCATCTTATTTTCTGGATTCTTGTTTATTCAACAATGAGCAAATATTTACTGATCCTTGTGATCACTGTGCTAAATCTTGGGGATATTCTAATTAACAAGATGGATCTCTTTTCACAGTAGACATATAGGAAGGCATAACTAGAGAGAGAATGTCAATAAAACATGATCCATTTCATTATTTCACTCAGGTAATGCTGACTAACATGCTCTGTGCAATAATTATTTTTAACTTCATTTCTGTCTTCCTTATGGTTCAAAACCCAAAAACCAAACTCATTACCATCAAGTTGATTCTGACTCATAGCGACCCCATTTGGGTTTCTGGGGCTGTAAATCTTTGCAAAAGTAGATTACCCAGTCTTCCTTCTATTGAGTAGCTGGTGAGTTTGAACCACCAACCTTCTGGTTAGCAGTCAAATACTTTAGTCACTGCACCACCAGAGCTCCTTATGGTTCAGCACTGCTTAATATAAATTTCTGCTATGATAGAAATATTTTGAAGCTGCACTGTCCTATATGGTAGCCACTAGTCACATGTGGCTATTAAGACCTTGAAATGTGGTTAGTATGTCTGAAGAATTAAGTTAACTTTTAACTTAATTAAATTTTAATTGATTTAAATTTTAATTGATTTAAATTTTAATTAACTAACCTCATGTGGGTAGCAACTACTCTGTTGGACAGTGCACAGAGATCCCTGGTACTATAAACCATCCTGTCTGAGTCAGCTGTAAATTAGTCTTTGAATTGTTGAAATCCCAGAGCACTCATCACTACAGGCACTGCATAATGCTAGGGGAGAAAATGCACCAGATGACACTATGACCTCATTAAAAGTAGCCTCCTATCTAAATCAAATCTATGGGTGTCTTCGGTAGCAATCTATCAGCGGGTTGCTTAGTATCAAAGGTGTAATTCTTTTGCTAAATTTAGCTATATCAAGGAAAAAGAACCTGGGGTAAACAGAAGCAAACATGTTTACAGGTAATCCCTGCTCTCCCACTTCTAATCCAATACTAAATTGACACATGTCTGAATTCACTAAAAGTTATTGAGCAGAGAAATGTTTTATTGAGAGAACTGCTGAATGTACTGTGAAAATATACACATAGGTTTTAACCCAGGATATAAACATTTAAACCTTTTATAACCAAAGCAAGACACCAAGAGGAAAAGACCAAAGGAATTTCAATAGAGGCGGTAAATTGAGTTGACACAGGAAAGAAATCATAAGGATGCATGATTTTGAGGATGAGGTGGTGAAGAACCAGTGATGTGAGAGAGATATGGACTTTGGAGGGTGACCTCATTTTGAATCCTACTTCAATGTTTATAGCTGACTGACTTCAGGGCATTTGCTTCAGTTTTCTCAACTGAAAAATGAGGATAATAAAACCTACTTCACGGATTGCTGAGAGAATCATAAAATGTATGGCGAAAGTTGGTGCTTCTAAATATACAAGATACAAGACTTTTTTTCAAGTAAAATCCTACATATAAAAGAAAGTTCTGTTCCAAATCAACAGGAGATTCACAAATGGAAGAGTTAAAAGGAATACAGAAGAAATCACTCCCTTCTCCACCAATTATATCTGTTATGGTCAATATACTTTTCCCATGCATTAATGCCTTCTCAAATTCAATATAGAAATAAGAAGTTATAAAGTAAAATGGTAAAAATGGCAGGCTATTCAAAAAACTCACAACTGGACCAATAAATGACATCATGATAAATGGAGAAAAAATTGAAATTTTCAAGGATTTCATTTTACTTGGATCCACAATCAACATCCATGGAAGCACTAGTCAGTATATCAAACAACATATTGCATTGGTCAAATCTGATGCAAAAATCTCTTTGAAGTGTTAAACAACAAAGATATCACTCTGAGGACTAAGGTGTCCCTGACCCAAGCCATTGCCATTTCAATAACCTCATATGCATCTGAGAGCTGGACAATGAGTAGGAAGACCACAGAAAAATTAATGCATTTGAATTGTGATATTGGCAAAGAATAATGAGTGTACCATGGACTGCAAGAAAAATGAGCAAATCTATCTTGAGGGAAGTACAGCTGGAATGTTCCTTAGAAGCAAAGATGGTAGGACTTCACCTCTCATACTGGACATGTTATCAGGAGGGACCAGTTCCTAGAGAAGGATATCATCCTTGGTAAAGTAGATAGCAAAAAAAAGAGGAAGATTCTCAATGAGATGGATTGACAAAGCAGCTGCAATAATGGGCTCCAGCATAGCAATGATTATGAGGAAGGCACAGGACCAGGCAGCATTTCCTTCTGTTGTACATGAGGTTGCTGTTAGTCAAAATTGACTCCAACAGCGCCTAACAGCAATAATCAAACAAATAAAATAGCACTTGTTTTCATTTTAAATCTAAATCACATGCAATCTTTTTTGGAGAGTGAAATTTGACTTCAGAGAAGTTATCTAGGAAGTGAATGACATCAACATTTAAATTCATCCCATTAATACATTAGCATACTCCTCCCATTTTTAATCTACATTGTTCTGATACTAAAGCCAGCTTTCCCTTCTAGTTTAAGTTATTAGACCCAAACAGGGAGAAGAAACACTTAACAGAAGATATGGATAATAAATGTGTACTCCTACTGACAAAGACAGAGAGGTTTTATAACCATGCCCAAAACTCTTAGCAAACTTTCTTCTTTCAAATGTGGATTTTATACTTGTTTGGGTAATAGCAAGATTATTTCAGTAGTAACCTGGAGATGATAGTTTATAAAGAACAGAGATAATGAACAAATAGTGCCTTTTGCCCATTTCATTTGTATAGCCATTCTCTGCTGTAATAGACATTGTAGTCCCCACCACAATCATACCAAATTACTCTCAAAGCAAGGAAATTGGCATGAAAATCTCTCTCTCTCTCTCTCTTTCTCTGTGTCTCTTGCTCACTTTTGCTCTCTTTCTCTCAACATATAAATACAAACAAATATGTATTTTTTTTAATTGTAAGGAAACAAATATTTGATTTTGTGTGTTGTTGTTATGTGCCATCAAGTTGGCTCCAACTTACAGTGACCTCATGTACAACAGAAGAAAACACAGCCCAGGCCTGTGCCAGTCTCACAGTACTTGCTATACCTGAGCCCATCATTACAGCCACTGTGTCAATCCATCTTATTGAGGATCTTCCCCTTTTTTGCTGACCCTCCACTGTACCAAGCATGATATCCTTCTCCAGGGAATGGTCCCTTCTGACAATTGACCAAATTAGGTGAGGTGAAGTGAAGTGAAGTCTGGTCATTCTTGCTTCCAAGGAGCATTTCAGCTGCATGTCTTTGGTCTTCCTTATTCATTGTCCAGCTTTCACATGCATATGAGTCAATTGAAAATGTCACTACTTGGGTGAGGTGCACCTTAGTCTTCAAAGAGACATCTTTGTTCCTCAGCACTTTAAAGAAGTCTTTTGCAGCAGATTCACCCAGAGCAATACATTGTCTGGAACCAAGTAGTATGGAACCAAGTAACTAGCCTCTAGTTGGTGATTTTCCCTCCCATTCCCTCCCACACCTGGTAACCTTCAAAGAATGGTTACTTCTATGTGTAAACTTTTTCTTACGTTTTTTACTGGGGGTCTCATACAATAATTGTCCTTTTGTGATTGAGTAGTTTCACTCAACATAATGTCCTCTAGGTTCATCCATGTTATGAGGTGTTTTGCACATTCATTGTTGTTCTTTAACATTGCTTATTATTTCATTCTGGGTATGTACCATAGTTTGGTTAATTATTTATCTACTGATTGTTACTTAACAACATCATTATTGTTATTATGAATAATGCTATGAAGAACATAAGTGTGCATATATCTTGTGGCATGGCTTTTATTTCTCTTGGATATATAACTCATAGTGGGATTACTAGGAGCTCTGGTGATGTAGTGGTTAAGATATTTGGATGCTAACCAAAAGGTCAGTAGTTTGAATCCACCAGCCATTCCATGGAAGAAAAATGAGTCAGTCTGCTCTTGTAAAGATTTACAGCTTCAGATCCCAATGGAGGTCACTGTGAGTCAGAATTGACTCAATGGCAATGAGTTTGGCTTGGTTTGGTTTGAGTGGAATTACTGGATTATGTGGTATTTCTGTTTCCAACTTCTTAAGGAAGCTGCATACAACTTTCCACAGTGGTTGTACCATTTTATAGTCCCACCACCAGTATATGAGTGTTCTGGTCTCTCCTCACCCTTGCCAACATTTGTTGTTTTCTGTTTTTTTGAACTTTGAATATGTTAAACAATGAGTATATCTCATTGTTGTTTTGATTTGAATCTCTCTAATGGCTAATGACCACAAGCATTTCTTCATGTGCTTGTTAGCCACCTGAATTTCTTCTTTGGTGAAGTATTTTTTCACATCTTCTACCTGCTTTTTAATTGAGTTGCTTGTCTTTGTTGAGGTGCTGAAATTTTCTACAAACTTTAGGATTTAGTCCCTTGTCTGATATATCATTGTTAACTTTTTTTTTCCTATTATGTAGGCTTTTCTTTTTTTCAATTTTTCTGAAAAAGTCATTTGATGGATATAAATATTTAATTTTTAGAAGATCCCAGTCGTTTAGGGTGTCTTCTGCTGTTTGTGCATTTTCAGTTATACTTGATAGTCTATTTGTTGTTGTTGTTGTTATGTGCTGTCGAGTCGGCCCCGACTCATAGCGACCCCTCCTTGGGTTTCCGAGGCAGTATCACTACGGAAGTAGGATTGCCCAACCTTCCTTCCGATTAGAAGCATACATATTTAAAATAGTGATCAATTAAAGGAAACAAATTTATCATGTTACATATATAACTAGAGATTCAGCATAGCTAATGCATGATTATGAAAAAGATCTTGAGTTAAACAGTCTGAATTTACATCCTATTTAGCTCCTCAATTTCTTCGCTAAGAGATTTTGAGCAAGTTATACAAGCATTTTAAACTTCACTACTTTCATTTACTAGAATGGAAATAATAATAATATCTATTTCATAAATTTGTTGTAATGGCTAATAAAATAATGCATGTAAAACTCTTTACACCAGGATCAATGTAATAAGAATGAACAAATGAAAAAGATCATTGTTAAAAATATGTAACCATTATTTTCTGCATGGTAAATAGACATAAATGAAAAATAATTCATGCAGATTAATATATTTGGCATTATGCTTATGCAGCCAAGTCAAATCTTGCTATATTTTCCAATATATAAAATAGAGTTCAAAACAGAATCAATAGAAAAAAAACCAACTTCTAAACACATTATGATAAATTACAATATCATCAAAAACAAGGTGAAAATTCTCTAACCAACCTTCTAGAGAGAAAGAACAGGTGATCTAGAAAAGAACAATAATTAAATTGATATTGCATGTTTCATCACTTCAAAAGCAAGACAATGAAGTAATATGTTCACACTATAAAGGAAAGAACAAGAGATTTGAACTTAATATTGTGTATCCTGCTAAGATATGTTTTTAAATAAGGGTAAAATTAAGATATGTTTGGACAGAGAAAGTTTCAGAAAATTTACCAGACATGAACTAACTTTTTTTTTTTTAATTTTATTTTGATTTGGGTGAAGATTTACAGAGTAAATTCACTTTTCATACAGCAGTTCACATATACTTTGTCTCATGTCATTGACCAAAATTTACAA
>NW_006921990.1:642720-679610 GCF_000298275.1 Orycteropus afer afer
GCAATCCTTCTGCCTAGTCCGCCATCTTGCCGGAACTCTCCCATACATGAACTAACTTTTAAAACATTCTTAAAGGAAGCATTTCAGCCAAAAGAGAACTCAATCTAAAAATAACTTTTTGATAGTTAGCAGAGTGTGTCAACTTGGCTGGATCACAATCATGAGTGGTTTAAGCAGTTGTGATGTGATTATTCCCATGATGAGATCAGATGTATATGTTTTGAGCAGCCTAACCATAGAAAGGGAGTGTCCTTAAGGGTGTGGCCTGGTTCTGATATATATATGGACATCCTGGGAAAAAGAGAGACTCTTCTGTGGATCTGGATCCTGTTGTGCTGCCTACAACTGTCCATGAGGAAACAATCCACCATTCAGCCTGACAATCTTAGATTTGTCATCCACCAGAGGCAGCAGCCAGTATACTGCCTGCCAACCTTGAGCTCATCAGCCCCTGCAGCTGTGTGAGTCAGGAAAATGTCCACTTTGACTTTTTATCCAGGAACTTGGGACTTGCCAGCTTTTATAAGTGTATGAGCCATTTTTCTAAGATAAATTTCTCTCTCTCTCTCTCTCTCTCTCTCTCTCTATATATATATATATATATATATATATATATTTATGTAAGCTTTACTGGTTCTGCTTCTCTAGAGAACCCAGCTTAATACAACTTTGTAAGATATGAGAAAAAATTATTAGAAAGAAAATTAATATATTTTGGGGATATTATGTAAATAAACAGCTACCAAACAAGAAGTAAAAGACCAAAATATGGATGAAAAAGAACATAAAACTCAGAAAATCTAAATCTTGACTCAAAAATCTTATTGCTTCTTTTATCCCTCTCTTTCTCTTATACCACGCCTCCAAAATATCAACAAAACCTGTTTGCCTTACTTTCAAAATATATTCTGAACCCACCTTCTTATTGGCACCATATGACTCCCAACTTAATCCAGTAAATCATTATATTATGTCTCACATAAATTATTTCAAATGTTCTAATTTGCTTCCCTACAATCTATCCTCATCAAAATAGCCATTATGATCCATTTAAATCCCAAATTACATTATGTCATTCTTTTCAAATTGCCTTCCTCAATATTTTCCTACCTTTATCAGAGCAAATTTCAAAGTTCTTACAATGTCTACATGATTCATTTTCATCATTTCTACCCTGGTATTGCTTCTTGGTAATAAGTATTCCTCCAATCTTGATACCACATTGTTCTTCACATAATCTGGCTTCTCAGAGTACTTGTTCAGCATATAGATGGAATAACTAAGGTGAAAGGATAAAGCATGATTCACAGCTTTTCCGCTTTTGAACCTTAAAGTATGCCCTTGTTCTGGTAGAAAGACTATCTTTTGATACATACACAAGTTCCTTCTGCATGAGCAAAATTAAGTGTTCTGAAATCTCAGTTCTTCACTATGTTATCCATTTGATGACTAAAATGCATCTGACCTATGCCATGATCTTTCCAATTACTTCATATGCATACAAAATTTGAATAATTAAAAAGGAAGATAGAAAAACAGATGTATTTGAATTGTGGTTTTAGAGAGGAATACTGAATATACCATGGCCTGTCAAATAAACAAACAAATCTGTCCTAGAAGGAATACAACCAGCATGCTCCTTGTAGCAAGGATGAAGAGATCAGAATTTTGAACCAGTTTGAACCACTTCAGTCACAGCCAATGAAGTGAAATTGGAACAGACCTGAACTTTTAAAATTTGGGTGTGGCAAAATGATAACCAGAACAGGAAAAACTGCTGATTAAAGCCCTGATATGGGAGACTTGGAAGAGAACAGTGAGCCCCTTCAGCAGCCTGACACAGGACACTGGATTATTGGATTATTGCTAGGTCTATGAAGAGGGACACACATTCAAAGTGGCATGGTCAGCCACCATCTTTGAACAGAATGCCATTGTTTCCAGCTCTGCCTGTCAAGAGATTTTGTTGCTATGATCAAGAACCAATGGTATTGAAGGAAGAAGTCAAAGATACACTGAAGGAATTGGCAAAGAACAAGGAATTAATGGAATACACATTAAGACATTTCAACAAATGAATGCTGTGCTGGAAACACTCATTCATCTATGCCAAGAGATTTGGAAGACAACTACCTGGCCAACTGTCTGGAAGAGATCCATATTTGTATCCATTTCAAAGAAAGATGATTCCACAGCATGTGGAAATTATCAATCAATATCATTAACATCACATACAAGTAAAATCTTGCTGAAAATAATTCAAAAATGGTTGCAGCAGTATATTGACATAGAGCTTCCAGAAATGCAAACTGGATTCAAAAGAGGATGTTGAATGAGGGATGTCATTGCTGATATCAGATGAATCTTGGCTGAAAGCAAAGAATACCCAAAAGATGTTTACTTACGTTTTATTGACTATGCAAAAGCTTTCAGCTGTGTGGATCATAACAAATTACGGCTAACATTGAGAAGAATGGGAATTTCTGAACACTTAATTGTACTCAGGAGGAACCTGTACATAGACCAGGAGGCTGCCATTTGAACAGTACAAGTGGATACTACATGGTTTAAAATAAGGAAGGGAGTGTGTCAGGGTTGTATCTTTTCACCATACTTATTCAATCTGTATGCTGAGCAAATAATCCAAGAAGTTGGACTTTATTGAGAAGAACACAACATTAGAACTGGAGGAAGACTCATTGACAACTTGTGATATGCAGATGACACAACTTTGCTTGCTGAAAGTGAGGATGGCTTGAAGGACTTACTGATGAAGATTATAGACTTCAGTCCACAGTATGGATTACATCTCATCATTAAGAAAACAACAATCTTCAAAACTGGACCTATAAGCAGCATCCCAATAAATGGAGAAGATTGAAGTTGTGAAAAATTTCATATTACTTGGTTCCACAATCAAGACCAATGGAAGCAGCAGTCAAGATATCAGACAATGTATTGCACTGGGTAAATCTGCTACAAAAGACCTTTTAAAGGGTTGAAGAGCAATGATGACTTTTTGAAGACTAAGTTGAGCCTGACCCAAGCCATAGTGTTTTGATTCACTTCATATGCATTTGAGAGCTGAACAATGAATAAGGAAGACCAAAGAAGAGTTGATGTTTTGAGTTGTTGTATTGGTGAAGAGTACTGAAAATACCATGGACTACCAGAAGAACTAACAAATCTGTCCTGGAAGAAGTACAGCCTGAATGGTCCTTGGAAGCAAGAATGGTCAGACTTCGTCTGACTTACTTTGGTCAGGTTATCAGAGAGGACCATTCCCTGGAGAACAATATCATGCTTGATAAAGTGGAGGGACAACGAAAAAGGGGAAGGCCCTCAATGAGATGGATTGACACAGAGGCTGCAATGATGGGCAAGTATAACAAGAATTATGACAGTAGCACAGGACCAGGCAGTGTTTCTTTTTGTTGTATGTAGGGTCACTATGAGTCAAAGGTGACTTGATGTCACTTGACAACAACAATATGGGATCAGTATTAATTTGGAAGTAATAGGAACAGGATCAATGCTAGGAAGCACACAGTCAAGGTCTGGAAGTCTCCTCCAAAGTGAAGAACATATCCCTCTTTTCTTTAGTGTCAGAAAGCTCTCTCTCTATCTCTCTCTCTCTCTTTCTGCTGGTGTGAGGATTCCTCTCAGCCCCTTCAAGAAAAGCCTCCCTCCCCTCAGCCACCTCTTGTTTCTGGCCTCACTCCCTGCTCAGGCCTGGCCTCACACCTGGCTTCTGTTCCTGCTTAGGCCTGACCTCCACCCTGCTAAGGCAAGTGTTACAGCTTTTTAGCTCTACCAACAAGTGTGTAGAGGAACTCCATTCCACCAACAAGCCTCCTACAGAAATGTCTGCAGCTGTCTTAATCCATGGGTCAGCAAGCCCACTCTAGCTACTTTGCTCCATGAACTGAGAAGCCCATCACACTGACTCATATCAGTCTCTTGGTTCTGCAGTCACTGGTCCAGTGTTATAACTCCCTCTGCCTCCTGGGTCTAGGTTGTTCTCCGCACAGGTACCCTGGATCCAAAAGATGTACTCTGCTCCAGGCTCTTTTTCTTGGTGACAGTGAAATCCCCCTCAACCTCTGTGTGATGGATGCTTATATAGACAAGTAGCTCAGTCCTACTGGGTGACTTTTACACTCTTTATTTGCATAACAGCTGACCATTCCTTTCTTTGGAACAAACAGGCCAATCTCCTTGGAAGTGATTCCATATGTTTGCATAATAGGTAACATTTTCTACCATCAGGGACTGGTTTCCAACCTGCATAACTGTAACAAGGATAACTGTAACAACTTCTCAGAATATAGGAGAAAAATCTCCTAAGCTGTTTTCTTTTTCTCTCTTTCACTGAACCACAAAAAAAGGCCAAATAAAGAAACTCATTTCACCCCAACCCACAACTTTGCCTATTACCACATTGGCCTCCTTGCTGTTCTTTATACATCCTTCCTTACTCAGGGCCTTTACAATTGTTTTTCCTTGTGTCTGGGATAATTTTCCACTAGAATCCATCTTCACTTCCTCCAGTCCTTGTTCACATGTCATCTTCTTAGTGAACACTGTTTGCTTTAGGAAATACCTAGAGATCAATTTACTGGTGAAACATTGTCCTTATCTGACCAAAGAGTTTGTTTATTAAACAACAGTTTACTTATCAAGCAAGATTCACTTAAAGACCTTTGCCTCACTGTGTCCACCAAGTCTAAACAATATCATAAACATTGGCCAATCCCAATAAATTTCCCACCCTGAAAGATTGATCTTAAACCATTTGAGTTCAGATCCCAAAGTCGTGTAAATATCCGCTTTGACTTCTCTCCTCTGAGACACTGCTAAGACTGTCAAACTGACATTCTTCATTACAGCAGTAAATTCAAATGAACTTAGTTTGTTTTCACTTTTCAAAACAAACACGTTGTCTGGTGATATTGTGGAGAATTCAACAAGGGGCTAGATAATTCTTATCTTCTTCAAGTGGTTCTAAGAAGTAGAAAAAGAAAAATGTATATGCTCAATTCGTGTAAGAGGCTAGTTCAGTTTTGATTCCAGGACCAAGTAAGAATCTATACAAAAAACAAATACATATCCAAATAAATTATTAACACTAATATAAAATTTCCAGATAAAATATTATCTAGATCAATACAAAATTGTATTAAAAAGAAGAAAAGCACTATGATGAAATAGGGCTTACCCAAATATGTAAATATAATTTAGCAACAGGAAATCTATCAATAGAGTACATCATGTCTCCAAAAGTAGAAAAATCAAGAAATTGACTTAATTGAGCACAGAAATTTTCATTATTTAAAAAGAAAGCAAAGCTATAAAACTAGGAATAGATCCTTAACTTTATTAATACCGTCAAAAAATTACATAAATATGTCTTTTAGATTCATCTTCTAAAGATTAGAAATCAAAATAAGGATGCTTATTATCACCTCCTCTGCTCAACATTGTTCTGGAGAAAACTAAAAATAAGTACTAGAATTGAAAAGAAAGAGATCAAACTGTTATTATAGCTCTGGTGGCTTAGTGCCTAAGGCATTTCATTGCTAACCAGAAAGCAGCAGTTCAAACCCACCAGCCACTCCCAGAAGGAAGATGGGGCAATCTACTTCCGTACTGGTACTGTCTCCGAAAG
Organism: Orycteropus afer afer; assembly: GCF_000298275.1. Taxonomy (NCBI): domain Eukaryota; kingdom Metazoa; phylum Chordata; class Mammalia; order Tubulidentata; family Orycteropodidae; genus Orycteropus; species Orycteropus afer. Next base: position 648,389 of record NW_006921990.1, read on the forward strand.
CCAAGGAGGTATCACTATGAGTTGGATCTGACTCGGCAGCAGGGGATGGGTGGGTGGATGATCATTTATAAAGAAAAACAGAGTCCAGAGCTACTAGAAGCCAGATCTAGAAGTAAGATTGTTAGGTACGAGATCAACTTTCTAAAAAATTCATGATTTTTTTTTTTTTTACACTAGCCACTCCTCAGAAGGAAGGTTGGGCAATCCTACTTCCAAAGTGATACTGCCTCGGAAACCCAAGGAGGGGTCGCTATGAGTCTGGTTTGACTCAACCGCACATAACAACAACAACAACAGCAATAAGCAAACAATAAACAAAAGAACAATAAGAAATATGCAACAAATCATATAAAGTAACCATAAATTAATCTAATAAAGAATGCATAAGACTTCATTAAGAAAAACATTTAAAAAAAAAAAAAACGCACATAACTTTTACAGAGCAAAGCAAAAGAACACCTTGGTCTTAGATGAAATATCATTGTTGAAATGTTTATGTATCTAAATTAATTTTTAAAGATAATTGCATTGCAAATCAAAATTCCAGCAAGTTATTTTAAAGAAATAGACAAATGAATTCTAAAATGTATTAGGAAGAATAACACCCAGGAAGAGCTAAAACACTATTAAAAAAGAAGAGCAAGGAAGAAGTATTCTTGGGTTTGAAAGTCAGCTCATAAGATTTTGAGAGCTGAATCTGCATTCCTGCCGGTGTTTCTGGCAAATAGTTCAATGTCCTTAAGCCTTAGTTTTGTCACCTATAAGATGAACATGAGTACACTACTTTCATCAAAGCACTGTTTTGAGGATTACATGAAATAGTGTATGTAAAATCCCTGAGATGTAGTGAGCAATCAATAAATTTAAGCTATTGTTATCGTCTTTAATATTATCTTAAGATGTAGTCATTTGTGTGTCTTACCTTCCCTGAACTGTTTTAACGTGAACATTAGATGCTAATACTTTTTTGCTCCTGTAGTGAATAGCCTTTACAAAAATGTCACTTTTTAATTATTTATAAAAGAAAAAAAAAAGTGTTCCTTCCTTTATTTATGATAGGAGAACTATAGTCAGTAATGTTCAATTCTTTCTCAGTCTTTAGAATATAATCCCCAGAAATACAAAAATCAAAGGTGCAGCTAGTGATCTCTCCTCCTCTGGAGCAAAGAAGAGTGGAGAGAATACAAGACGCATGGAAAAAATTAATCCAAGGGATTGGTGAACCATGTGAATCTCAACCTACATGACCCAGAGATCAGAACTAGGTGAGGACAGGCTACCACTGCTGACCACTCTGAAAAGGGTCACAAAACAAAGTCCTGGACAAGGTAGGGGGAAGATGAGGAACAAAATTCAAAATGATAAAAGAAAGACCAGGCTTACTGATCTGATACATACTGGTGGAATCCCTGAGACTGTGGCCCTTAGTCATCCTTCAAGCCTGGAACTGAGCTCACCCCATGGCTCAACTTTGAGCCAAACAATAGACAGGCCTTTGAAGTGAACACTTAACACCAGGGAGCTATGCAGTCTTTAGAACAATCAACTATATGAGATCAAAATGGTAGCATTCACCCAGGAATAAAGCTCAGAAGGTAGGAATTGATAGAAAGAAGGAAATGGAAATGGTAAACACAGGGAAGAAGTAGAAAGAGTGCTATTACATTGTGGGTACCGTGTTCAAAGCCAAGAAACAGAACATATATGAACAGCTTAATGGAAAACCAATTTGTTCTGTAAATTTTCATTCAAATCAATAAAAAGTATTAAAAATGTTTTTTAAAAAAGACAAAAAAATATAAATAGAGGGTTTTTCTGGGATTGGGTGATGTGTGGCAGAAATATTGAAATTAGTTTTTTTTTTTTTTTAAACCAAAATTTTCAATATGCTCCTCCTTTTAGAATTTGAGTTACTAAATTAGGGACAGCACAAGTCTACCAATATGGAAATTCAACAAGCTTAGTAACAATCTAGAAAGCCTGGGAGGTCCGATAGGTTAAGCACTCTACTACTAGCCAAAACCTTAATGGTCCATATGTACTCAGTGGCTCCCCAGGAGACAGGCCTGGTGATCTACTTCCAAAAGGTCACAGCTTGAAAACACTGTGTTGCAAATCTACTCTGCACACAAGGGTCGCCATGAGTAAGCACAAACTTGAGGGTAACTAAAAACAACAGCAGTATTAAACTGAAAACCTTAAGGCCTAATTACTTGCTAAAATATTTTATAACAAGTCTTCTGTCTCTTAGTTTCCCTATCCATGCAATGGAAATGACAACTCTTGTTTTCTCAACTCAACTCCTAAAAAGACTGAAGATGACAGCATACATACATATATATATATATTTTATGTTTAGAACAAGAAGTATGGTAGAATTAAAGTCTAGGGGAATTTCCAATGGTCCCTAGGGTCAAATTGATTGCACATTTTAAAAATTATCATCGGTAGTGAGTATATTTCAAAGAATACCACGACCAGCAATGGACTTCATAAATTCATGGATTTTTGTTTTCCTCTCATTGATCAATTAGATCAATTCTATCTGTAACCTTAGAAGGCAGTGGTAGAATTCTCACCTTTCATGAAGGATAACCACACACACACACACACACACACACACGCACACACACACACAAACACCTCACATCCGCTGAGTCAATTCTGACCATAGGACAGAGTAGAACTGTCCTTTAGGGTTTGCAAGGTTATAAATTTTTATGAAAGCAGATTGCCTCAACTTTTTCCCATGGGGCAGTTGGTGGGTTCAAACCACCAAACCACTGCACCACCAGAGCTTCTCCCTTGCCAAATGTTGTTGTTAGGTGCCGTCAAGTCAGTCCTGACTCATAGTGACCCTATGTACAACAGAATGAAACATTGCCTGGTCCTGCACCATCTTCACAACCATTGCTATGCTTGAGCCCATCATTGTAGCCACTGTGTCAGTCCATCTCACTGAAGGTCTTCCCCTTTTTTGTAGACCATCCAATTTACCAAACATGATGTCCTTCTCCAGGAACTGGTCCTTTCTGACAACATAACCAAAGGCTGAGAGACAAAGTCTGGCAGATCTTGCTTCTAAAGAACATTCTGGCTGTCTTCTTCTAAGCTAATTTTTCATTCTTCTAGCGGTCTATGGTACCTTCAATAATCTTTGCTCAACACCACAATTCAAAATCATCAATTCTTCTCCATTCTTCCTTATTCACTATCCAGTTCTAAAATGCATATAAAGCTATTGAAAATACCATACCTTGGGTCAGGAGCACCTTAGTCTTCCAAGTTACATGTTTGTTCTTAAACACTTTTAAAGAAGTATTTTGCAGAAAATTTGTCCAATGCAATATGTTATTTGATTTCTTGATTGTTGCTTCCATGGATGTTGATTGTGGATCCTAGTGAAATGAAATCACTGGCAACTTCAATCTTTTCTCCATTTATCAAGATGTTGCTTATTGGTCCACTTGTGAGGATTTTTGTTTTCTCTATGTTGAGATGTAATTCATACAGAAGGCTATAGCTTTTGATCTTCCACAGTAAGTGCTTCAAGACTTCTTCATTTTCAGCAAACAAGGTTGTGTCATCTGCATATCTCAGGTTGTTAGTGAGTCTTCCTTTGATCCTGATGCCACAATCTTCTTCATAAAATCTGGCTTTTCAGATTATTTGCAGCATACAGTTTGAATAAGTATGGTGAAAGGATATGACCCTGATGCACACTCCCTGATTTTAAACCATGCAGTATTCTCTTGTTCTGCTTGAATGACTGCCTGTTGGTCTATGTAAAGATTCCTCAAGAGACAATTAAGTGTTCTGAAATTCCCATTCTTCACAATATAATCCATAATCTGTTATGATCCACCCAGTCTAATGCTTTTGCATAGTCAAAGTCACAGGTAAACATCTTGCTGGTAGTCTTTGCTTTCAGCCATGATTCATCTAATATCACTCATTCCACATTCTATTCTGAATCTGACATGCAGAATTCTCAGGTTCTGTTCCCAACCAATACACCTCATGCACAGCCACCACCCATCCCTTATTGAAGGCTTGCATGTTGCTGTGATCCTTAAGAGGTTTTAGTGGGGTTTCCAGGCTGTGATACAGTAGGAAGAAATGCCTGGAAATCTACTTCTGAGAATTAGCCAGTGAAACCCCTATGGCTCACAATGGTCTGACTCTCCTTGTGCATGAGGTCACCATGTGCCAGAAGTGGACTCTACAGCAGCTAACAGTGACAACTACATCTATAGTTATAAGCTAGTGATGCTTTACATGATAATTTTCACTCCTTGCAAAGTTACCCAAAAGAAAAGAGAGTATGTATACCTCCTAAAAATAGAAATTATGTTGAAAAAAGTGGACTCCATCTGCCAAAAAATAAACATCCTGAAGAAAACTGTACTTATTTAAATAGCCACCAGGAATCATGGAAATTAAGCAGTATAATTCTGCTTGATCTTATTTTGTGATTTCCTTAACAGCCTACATTTCATGATGTTTCCTGCGTTTTTATAATATATGTAATTAGAGAGTAGTGATGGAGTGGGTAGAAGTAGGCACTGAAAAGTGTGCAGGAGGGCAGTGCTAAAAGTTCTCATCATCATTAACACTGACATTGACATTCAAGAAGCACTCTTATTTTGCATTCAGTGTTCTCAGGGTGAATTGATTCCATTATTTTGTTTCCTTGAATAAAGTGATCACCAAGAGAAGCACATGCTTACAAAGAGCAGAGTTTACAGGAGGCAAAAATAAAAGAAAACCACTGAGAATAAATGTTTTCAATGGAGGATGGAGTGTTAGCTCTCTAGTTGGACATTTCTAATGATGGGGAGGGTGAGGAGATTCAACAATGCCAATAACCCCATTAATTGAGACCCTGAAGACTACATTATAGCAGATTTTTTTCCCTTAATATCAAGGTAGTCCTAAATCTTTAGCAGAGCATGTAGAGTCCCTCTTGATCTGGCCCCATTTTTCTTCTACCGCCCTTGCCCCACCCGTATACCAAGCTCTTTCTTGCTTCTGGGCTTCTACAGGAATTTTCCTTCTGCTTGAAATTGCCTTTCTCACTCTGTTTCCTAACTTCTCCATCTTCTGGCTAACTTCTACTCATTCTTTTGATTTCAACCTAAACAACCATAGCTGGACAACCTTTCCTGCCCTTTTTCATTTCCCATGAACAGATCCTCTGTTGGTACTTCAGTTGCCCTATTCTCTCCTCACATTGCCACAGTGACTGCAATGATGGGCTCAGATATAGCAAAGATTATGGGGTTGGCACAGGACCGTGCAACGTTTCATTCTGCTGTACATGAGTACATGAGGTCACTATGAGTCAGAGACAATTTGACAACACCTAACAACTCTCCTCACATATCACTATTGTCTGTACACTCAGATCTCAGGGAGGATCAAGCTGCTCTTCCTTATGTATCCTCAGCATCAGACACAGAGTATAAGTGCTCAATAAAGAACTTCTGATTGTTGAATATTAATGGGAGAAAAAGGCTCAGGTTCCAAAATCAGATGCATCTGGCTTTGAATCCTCACTCTGCTACTTAAAAGTTATATTCAGTCAAGGTCTCCTTTCTAATAGGTGGAGTCTATACCATTCTACACAGGTGTGGGAAGCATTCCTTCATAAAAAGCAATATATGGAAAGCATTTAGCTAACACATGGTAACTGATACATAATATGGTAAATTGCAGTTATTTTGATAATGGTATTATTGGAAATAAATAGACAATAATTTAAGTGTATTTTTCAGCTTTGAAAATAGTGTTCAGTTAAGTCCTAAATTACACTCATTCCTCACTTCCAACAAGGTTAGGATCCAAAGATCAGGTAATTATGCAAAATTGGCATTATATGAGTGTCAGGGGCCATGCCCCATCTTTAGTGCTGGTGTCATCCCCAGTTACTCACCACCTATTGGATTATCCTAGCACATCTTGGAATACACATGGTATGGCAGATCCTCTTTCACCACTACTCCTTCCCTACCGTCATGGAGCTGATGGGGGTTAGGAGTGGTGGTGGTGATGGTGGTCAGGTATTGCCCACTGCCTACTCTGGGTGAGGACCCTGTTTGTTGTCTGTCTGCTGCCTCTTACCTCCTGATCTAAGTGAGGATTCTGCTTATCCTCCAACTGCCCCTAACCCACCACCTTGTGCAGTCCCTATCCCTTTCCCTCACTCCTGGCTTCCCCTCACTGACTTCTTTAGCATCTTTTGACCCTCGTCCAACTTCCCCCTGCCCACCTGTGACCTCATGTTATCTTGCCATTACCCCATGTCCTCCAGGGCTGGACTAAGATGTCACGGATGAACAGGAGAAGGTGCTCCATGGCTGGTGAACTGCTGTTCCTCACATGACAGGGTTGTCATCAGGGCCTTCAGCATCTCTTTTGGGGTGGCCTCCAGAGGGCACCCTGGCTCAGTTGTAGCAGACTATTGGAGGTGCTGCCTGAGAAACTTTTTCACTTGCTTTAAATGTGAAATGTTGGATAATAAGATAGTTTATAAGAGAAAAGTAGGTATACAAGGGATGCTATTAGTACAGGAATCTGCTTAAAATTTTCCTTGAGAGAGTTTATTAAGTGGGTTTATGTTGTTCACTTTATAACATCAACCCACACTCTGGTTCCAATCAACAGTAACGAACTACAAGAAACCATGGTCAAAATGAAGAGTAGCAGTAGGATGAAGGTGGTGTAGTGCCTAAGGCATTTGACTGCTAACCAGAAGACTGGTGGTTCAAACCCACCAGCCACTCCTCGGAAGGAAGTTTGGGCAATATACTTCCGTAGTGATACTAGCTCAGAAACCCAAGTAGAGGTCATTATTAGTAAAGCCCAACTTGATGGCACATAACAACAACAACAACAACAAGATATGGTATAGTGCCTAAGGCATTTGATTGCTAACTAGAACACTGGCAGTTCAAACCCACCAGCCACTCCTCAGAAGGAAGATTGGGCAATCTACTTCTATAGTGATACTGCCTTGGAAACCTAAGGAGGGTTAGCTATGAGTCGGATCCAAGTAGATGGCAGTGAAGTAGAATTATAGGGAGAAAAACCCAAAGAAATCTAGGCTTTGAAATATAATCCCATGGCACAGGGCCAACAATATTTAAACTCTTTTTTTCAAGGTGTAAAGATTTTTTTTTTTTAATCCTGTGAAGATATTCCATCAAGTAGCAGCCCTTCGGCATAGAATTTAAGTTTAAATTTATAAATAGGCAGATATGTAACAAAGACAGCATTTTTAAATGACAGCCTCCAGGAAGGTCAAAGTGGAATCCTCTTTGGCATTTTCTGTGTAAGCTGGAACATTTACCACCTAACTTGAGATCTCTTTCTCTGTTGATATTCAGTTGTATGTGGAGACTTACAGTTTTCAAACATTTTTGAGGAGAGTTTTGCTGTGAATTTACCCTGGTCTTTTGTTTGTGTGTTTCATTTTTATTTTGTTTTTAAAGGAGAAGTTATCTACTCCTGTCCTGTTTGTCCATAGCTCTTTTTCTCTTCTCTAAGAGTCTGTAATTATGGCAAAAATATCCTGTCTGGAGCAAAAGCACAAAGAACAAAGTATTACCTAATAGGAGTGATTTTTCTATCATGATAATTTAAAATGATAACGCATTACAATGCACTGCCCTGGAGTCAGATCCGACTCATAGCGACCCCACCTTGGGTTTCCGAGGAGGGATCACTACAGACGTAGATTGCCCAACCTTCCTTCTAGATCTACGAGGCCACATCTGGCTTCTTTCCTGACAAATCTTCCATTCCTATTATGGTGCCTGGAACACAATGGATATTCAGTAAACATTTACAGAATTAACCTAAAATGAATTGGTTGACCTGGTTTTAAATGCAACTCCTCAACTTAATAATAAAAAGTTTTCATCCAAGTTACTCAACTTCTTTAACCCTCAGTTTCTTTGTGTTAAAGTTAAAATATCAACAGCTCTTATATAGAATCTTTATGAGGACTAAAATGAGGTAACATGTAAAGTTTCTAGTACAATGTCTGATATAGTAGGTGCTCAGTATAAGGTGCTATTTTTATTTTGATTATTTCAAACAGCTGCCAAGAGCTGGCAGGTGTCAAAGTGGTCAATTCAGACAATGAGCCAAATGGAAATTACTAATATCACACTTTTATTCACTTACTGTGATAGTATAAGCAAAGTCCATAAGGAGGAAGACAGTACCAGGTCCCTCAGGGTTCCTTCTATTTTTCTCCACAAAAGAGTGCAGGATGAGAGTCAGATGGATGAGTGCAGAACTGGGGTGCAGGACAAGAGCCTCTCATTGCAGAGAATGTCCCAAATAGAAAGCTCCTAATGTTTTTTGGGGGAGCTCTGGTGGCATAGTGCCTAAGGGATTTGACTGCTCACCAGAAGGCTGGCGGTTCAAACCCACCAGCCAATCCCTGCAAGGAAGACTGGGCAATCTACTTCTGTAGTGATACCACCTCAGAAACCGAAGGAGGGGTCGCTATCAGTCAGATCATTCTCAATGGCAGTGAGCTTGGTTTTATATTTTTTAGTGGACTTATGAACCCAGGGGCTGGGGAGAAAGATATGGGGGAAAAAATAGGAGTAGAAAAGTACTGAGTGTAAAGTCAGAGTGGAGAAAATGTCTTCAAGGTCTCCCCTATAAAAAGGTCTCAACAGACAACCAAGCCCCCCTCTGAATGGAATAGCCTAGGTCAAGAATGCAGACATACATAATTGCATGGACAGCAACGGGACAGCATAAAGATAACACATATAATTTTGCCTGGAGCTGACTCCACAATATGAATAATTGATCATGGAACCATGGACCTTGTTTTCAAATTATCACAATAAGCAAATGAAAGACAGTATTAGTGGCAAATATGTAATTATGATTGCCCCAGATCAGCTGAAATAGACAATCCTAGGCTGAAATAAGAAGTGAGAAGGTCAGTCAATATTATATTTGGTAACTGGACCACTTATCTGTGGCTTGTATAAAAGTAAGCCATAACTTCAATTCCAGAAGACGTATTTACACCCTTTCAGTAGTCCAACTTCAGAGTTTGTATAAAGGTTCACAAGGCATCTGTGAATCTTCGTGTTACTTGAAGAATATCATTTTTCTGGTAGCACCCCTCAGGAAAAAGAGTCCATACAGAAGTGCTTCAGAAGATAGGCTTGGCTAAATTTCTCAAAAATCAGCCACTGAAAACCCTATGGAGCACAGTTCTACTTTGATACACACAGAGTCAGTATGAAACAGAATCCATGTGAAGGAAACTGGTACTGGCACTCTGGACCAAACCAGAACTCATCTCTTGCCTGCACAACTACAATAGTCCCCTAGCTGTTTTCCTGTTTCCATTCTTGTGCCACCATAATCTTCACACAACAGCCAGAGTAACCTCTTTAAAAAGCAAACCTAATCATGCAACTCTAAGCTTAAAACCCCAACAGCTTCCCATCAGATGTGCAATAAAATCCAAAGTGTTGCCCATGGCTTACAAACCTTGCATGATCTGCCCTATGCCTACTTTGACATCTTCTACTTCTCAACTGGCTCACAGGGCTCCAAACAGACTGGTCTCTTTATAATTCCTAGAACTTGTTAAGTATGTTCCCACCTCAGAGCCTGTCCTCACACCACACCCTTCATTTCCTGTCTTCAGGGAATGCTCATCTACTTAAAAGTCATTTTATCAAAAGATCTCTTCTTAAAAGCCACCTTACCTAAAAGGATGTCTCTAATAGCAAACCCTCCCAAGCAGCCTTCACTGTCTCTTCTTCTACCCTCTTTTATTTTTCTTTAGTGCATCAGCAATCATTAAAAGAAAAACAATAACAAAAACACCTGAAATATAATATAGCATATAGAGTGAGAGCATGAGCTTTGAATACAGACCAGTTTTCAAACCCTAGCTCTGCTGCTAAATTACTGGGTACTATTAATTAGGTTAGTTTTTTTTAACCCCTAGTTTTCTCCTCTTTAAAACGGGAAAAAATGCTGACCTTAGAATGATTGAAAGCAGTAAATTAAATAATAAGTTGCCATCAAATTGATCTCCAACTCATGGCATGTCCCAAAACTATGGTCCTGTGCCATCCCCCTCATCACTTGAGGACCAGATCCTTGTATCCATAGGATTTTCATTGGATGATTTTTTTGCAGTGTATCTCTAGGCCTTTCCTCCTAGACTGCTGTAGTTTGGAAGCTCCTCTGGAGTCTGTTCAGCATCCTGACAGCACACAAGCCCCCACTGACAGACAGGTGGTGGCTTTGCACGAGGGGCATTGACCAGGAATCAAACTCTCATAGAAGGTGAGAATTCTACCACCATTGACCTAATATACATGTATATAATACATTTGGCCATTATGAACTGACAGATGATGCTATCATCATTATCAAAATTGCAGAAATATAGATAGATGGCTCTTGATTGACAAGACACTCTGATGTCACTCATTTTTAGCCAAGTCTAAATTAATTTTTTTAAAATTCATATATATCTACATGATAGAAAGACAGGATAACAAGAGGAGAAAACGTGTGAGAATGTCTAGATCTTGGTTTATACTGCTTAATTTACTTGACAACCTAATTTTGATAATCCCAAGAGGAAAAGAAATTATCAGAAGTTAGTCTAAGCCTCATAGATTCTATCTAGATTTGTATCCAAGCAACATTAAATAGAGAGGAAGTTTGTTCTCAAACACATCAGTTTTTGTGAACATTAGGGATAATCCAAACACATTGCTGAGAATTATCTCTTTTTTTTTTTGGCATTCAAAGTTTTTTTTTTTTTAATTCGAAAAGAGTCACAAATTAAAAATATTACCATCTCAAAACCGAAATGGTAAAAACAAATGGAAAAGGAAACCACCAACAATAAACTGACCACTTCTACTCACCCACCATCGATTTCTTCAGAACAATGCTGCAGCCCCCACAGATCCTCCGCCCAAGCTTCTTCATTGCTGCCCCAAATCCTGCTGCTCCTGTGTCTGTTCCATCAGTCATTCAACCTCCCACCATCCCCGCCCACTCCTCCTCACTGACAGCCTGGCTGCACAGATGAGTGAGGAATTACATTGTAACTGCTTTTTGAGATTTATCTTAATATTCAAAACAGGCAAAAAATGGGGAAAACAGAAGGATACAGAACTGATAAAGAGGGGAATGAGAGTCAAGAAGATGACAATATAATATAGATAGAGGACCTGATTCTCAAGAACTACAAACAAATAAAGGCTTTTGCAGGAACAGTCAGAGCCAGACTTTTGGCTTAATTAAGTCTGAAAGATGAAAGCCATGTAAGTGCACAACTTCAAAATCCTATGTTATCATCTGAACAGAGATATGGTATGGGAAACTCTTGGCAGTTCACTTTATACAGTGTTTGTTTGAAAGAGTTCAAAGCCATTTGTTGCTATTGGTGCTGTGTTTTTCCAGTCATTTTGTATTGATTCAGTACACCAGGAAGCTATAGTTGCAATCACCTTGCCAAATTGAAGTTTCTGCTTTGCTCACTGGCTAGCATCCAAGAGCTACATTATATTGGAGACAATAAAAACCTTTTTTTCAAAAGGAAACACTTGTGTAGGCAAATTGGTAGCATCTTAGAGATTTCTCATCAACTTTGGGGTTAATTTATCACTTGCTTTGGACTATGCAATTTGGACTATTGGTCACACCACATTGGAAATCAGTTCTCTACTCTGGGAGGAGATGATCCAGTCTTGTCTATTCCCCTTTCCCACAGGCTCACTGAAGGGTTCCCAGTATCTTGACAAACAAGTTCATTATATATATATATATATATATATATATATATATATATATAGGCTTCAGCTATAGACCCTGGATGGGATGGGAGAATAAAATATAGATATCTACAATATTCAGACATCCCTGTAAGGCAAGAGATGTAATATTCAAAAGAACTAAATGTGACCTTAAAATAATTCCCGAGGTACAGGGTATTTGTCTGTAAAATTTGGATGATAATACTTGTCCTTTCTTCCCCACAGGGTTATAGTTGTGAAGAGGAAAGGGAAATGTACACAAAATCACTACGCAAACTTGGTAAATATTATTTTCATAGCCTGAAAGAATTCCAATATTTGGTTTTGCCGACAGATTTTTTTTTTTTTCTTTTTTTCTTTTTCTCTTTTTCCTTTAGGGACTGAATGTTAGAGAGTAAACAGCTTGTTCAAATGCATTTTCTCAGCTTACTGATTTCACAGTTAGGAACAGGAATGGCACAACTGTTTTTATTTTATTTTACCTTTTATAATACCAGGTAGATAGAGCTGAGTGGACACTTAATTATCCCATTGGGAAGTGTAGCAGAACAGTATCAATCATTTAGAGGCTCCCAGATGACAACACCAGACTAATGACTCAACCCATTTGACAACTGGCAAATGATAGGCTTGCCAAAACTGAGAGCTTGAAACATCAGAGAGGGCCCAAAGTAAATCTTTGAGACAGCTCCAAATCCAATTCCATCCATTACCAACCACACTTGCCTGTAGCCAGGATATTTACATTATGCCATTGCTGTTGCCAGAAACACTATGCTGGAAAAAGGAAGAATTATAGATAAGATATTCCTGGAATAAAGTATAATGTTTGATGTTTTCCAAGGCAAGTTTATCAGTAATTGCAATATACAATTCTGTAAGAGTTAACCATGAAAATCTCACAACCCTACCTCTCATATTTCTAGAAAGGTACTTGGGTTTTTATATAGAGTCAAGGTAAGTATGTAATTAAATTAACTCAACAATATTTTTTAACCAACAACTATGTGTTAAGTATCAACTAGCCCTGGTTAAAGGGTGACTTAGCATCCTAGTGATGGAGATAAAACTTTAAAAATAAAGTGTGACAAATGCTCCAACACATTATGTGTAAGATAGTATTAGAGCCAAAGCCATAGAATGTAATTCTATCAATATGTGAAAAATAATTGCAACAATGGACTCATACATACTATCATGAAGATGGCATTGGATCAGGAAACATTTTATGTCATTGTGTATGGGATCACTGTCAGTTAGAGCCAATGTGATAGCAACTAACAACAGCAACAAAGATGTGAAATGAAGTCCAGGAAAGATTTACTAAAAGGAGGTTCCAAGAGCTGAATCTTGAAAGATGAGCAGAAGTTTGCCAAACAAAATAGGGGAAACTGGCACAGAATGTGTAAAGACCAGAGAGAGCAGGGTTCAGGGACTGCCTCTTGAGTTTATCTGAAGGTGGTGGGTTCAGCTTGTGAAAGCTGGGGGAGCTCTTTATTTTAGTCATGAGTGTTCTGGTTACCTAGTGCCGCTCTGGCAGGAAATATACCACAAATGGGATGGCCTTAACAAACAGGAGTTTATTCTCTTACAGTTCAGGAGGCTAGAAGTCCAAGTTCAAAGTGCCAGGCTCTAGGGGCTGGGTGAAAGCCCCTCAGCCTTGGTCTTCAGCTCTGCCTCCAGCTTCCAGCCCACTGAAGCTAGAGGCATTTCTTCACTCCAACAGCTGCTGGCTGCTGAGGCTGAGAAGCCCAAGGTTGAAAAGTAGAAAGGCACAGTCCCGATGTTACCAAACCACACAGCAGGCCATTAATTTAATTCCATTCTAAGTCCCAAGGTCGGCAGAGCATGGCAGGCTGCTGAACAACAACATGGCTACATGCAGGGTCCAAGCATGCCATAAGCTAGAAACCATTCCCAAAGCTGCTGCTTATATATGGGAATCAGACCACATACCCAGAGGCAGCTACTTAGCTGCTTGTGGGAGATCCCACCATGGAGTTGATTGCCAGTTTCATCATCGGGAATAACTACCACCAGCTGCCCAGCCACTCAACCAGGCCCAGCCAAGTTGACACACAAACATAACTACCACAATGACTTTCAAGTTCCTTTAATTTAAAAAAAGAAAAAGTTATTTTATGAAATGTTAGAGGTGAGGATAGTGGGATGAATGGTAGAATTGGGACAAATATAAAGAAAAATTTAACCCACTTTTTCTGAAAGTGAAGTTTCTGGACATTAGAGCATCTGTACTATGCTTGATAGAAAAGTACAAGTTCAGGTAGTCCTTCCAGTTGCAAAGCACAGATGGATTGTCTGTTATGAATGAGTTTTTTTTTTTTTTTCATGCATTTATGAAATACATGAAATATGTCTCTCCTGGGGCATTTCTCAGGTCCCACCTATGTTGCTCTTTCATTTGGAATTGGGCCTCAATGATAGTTAATTTTATGCTATAGTTCCCGGTTGTTTGGCCCAAAACTAGTGTAGTTGTTGTCATGAAGTAGTTAGATGTGATTAAATCAGTTGACCTTGGATAGAGCAGATGATCTTCCATAATGTAATATAATGTAATTACTTTCCATAATGCAATCTAACATATGAACCAGTGCACAGTGGATCCTAAACCTAATCGCTTCTGAGTTATTAAAAAATCAAAATAGACCCAAATTCATACTCCCTAGGGGAATCCACATACCATGCGAAGATCCCAATAAACCAAAATAAATGGAGAACAGAGTGAAATTCTCAGGGATTTAATTTTACTTAGATCCACAAGTCAATATCCATGGAAGCAGCAGTCAGGAAATTAGATGTCACATTGCACTAGGCAAATCTACTGCAAAAGACTTCTTAAAGACATTAAGGAGAAAAGATGTCACTTTGAAGACTAATGCTGAACAAAGCCATGGTATTTTCTATCACTTCATATGCATGTGAAAGCTGAACAATAAATAAGGAAGACTGAGGAAGAGTTGATGCCTTTGAGTTGTGGTGTTGGTGAAGAATACCGAAAGTACGATAGACTGCCAGAAGAATGAACAAATCTGTCCTGGAGGAAGTGCAACTGGAATGCTCTTTGGAAGCAAGAATGGCCAGAGTTTGTCTCACCTACTTTGGTTGTGTAGTCAGAAGGGACCATTCCCTGGAAAAGAATATGCATGGTAAATTAGAGAGTCGGCAAAGAAGGGGAAGACCTTCAATGAGACAGATTGACACAGTGGCTGCAATGATGGACTCGAGAATAGCAAGGATTGTGAAGCTGGTGCAGGACCAGGCAATGTTTCATTCGGTTGTAGATAGGGTTGCAATGACTCAGAAATGACTCCACGGTACTTAATAACAACATGGAACACTGAGAGTAGTGACATTAAACCTAGAAAAATTTCTTAGGAAAAAGATAAAAAAATAAATAAAATGTTAAGAAACACAGTTCATAGGCATTGTATGAGACCTTTCTCCCATGAAGTCTTTGGCAAAAATAATGAGATGTGTATAATGCAGAAATGAGGTATCTAGATGGAGCAATCTACTCCCATAGTGATACTGACTCAGAAATCCAAGCAGGGGTCGCTAGGAGTCGGGTACAACTTGACGGCACATAACAACAACAATGTAGGTTGCTAAGACTATCACATCCAAGTTCCTGAAACATTAAATCATCTGAAAACAGAGGTAAAACTATTCAGTTTTAAGTAATTTATACCAAGATTTATATGGGCCTCCATATCTATGACCCTATTAGGACTCCACAGGGCAAAGAAGTGGTGATGGACTCACACAATTAATTTAAAACTATTTTTAACAGCTAATGAGGAATTCTCTATTTTTCTTTATAAAATGAAGACAGTTTAACACCTTTTTATATCATCTGGATATAATGAGTTAATTGACATTTATATATTGTTTGCCTAAGACATACTATACCTATTCCAAAGAAAGGAGATGTGAATGTAGAAATTTTCAAACAATATCATCAATATAGCATGCAAGTAAAATCTTACTGAAGATAATTCAAAACAGTTGCAGCAGTATATAGATAGAGAACTTCCAGCAATGTAAGCTGGATTCAGAAGGGAACGTGGTACAAGAGATATCATAGTTACTGTCAGATGGATTTTGACTCAAAGCAAAGAATACCAGAAAGATGTTTACTTGTATTTTATGACTATGCAAGAGCATTTGATTGTATGGCTGACAACAAATTGTGGATAACATTTAGAAGAGTGGAAATCCCAGAATACTTAATTGGGCTCATGAGGAACCTGTACATAGATCAGGAGGCTGTTGTATGAACAGAACAAGGGATATGGCATTATTTAAAATCAGGAAGGGAGTGTGTCAAAGTTGAATCCTTTCACCATAATTATTCAATCTGTATGCTGAGCAAATAATCTGAGAAGCTGGACGATAGGAAGAAGAATGTGGCATCAGTATTGGGGAAGGCTCATTAACAACCTGAAATACACAGATGACACAACTTTGTTTGCTGAGAGTGAGGATAACTTGGAGCACTTACTGATGAAAAGACTGCAGTCTTCAGTATGGATTATACCTCAATACAAAGAAAATAAAAATCTTCACAATTGGACCAATAAGCAGCATTGTGTTAGATGGAGAAAAGATTGAAATTGTCAAAGAGTTCATATTGCTTGGTTCCACAATCCAATGGAAGCAGCAATCATGACATCAGACAACGTATTGTATTGGGTCAATCTGTTGCAAAAGACCACTTTCAAGTGCTGAAGAGCAAATATGTCTCCTTGAACACTAAGATGCACCTGAACCAAGCCATGTATTTGCAATCGCCTCATATGCTCTGGTAGCATAGTGCCTAAGGCACTTGACTGCTAACCAGGAGGCTGGCGGTTCAAACCCACCAGCCACTCCTCGGAAGGAAGGTTGGGCAATCCTACTTCCGTAACTGCCTTGGAAACCCAAGGAGGGGTCGCTAGGAGTAGGGGCCGACTCGATGGCAAATAACAACAACAACAACATGTGCATGTGAGAGCTGGATGATGAATAAGGAAGACTGAAGAAGAATTGATACTTTTTAGTTGTGGTGTTGGCAAAAAAAATGCTGAAAGCACAGTGGACTGCTAAAAGAACTAACAAATCTGTCCTGGAAGAAGTGCAGCCAGAACGCTCCTTGGAAGCCAGAATGGCCAGACTTCGTCTCACCTACTTTGGTCATGCTGTCAGAAGGGACCATTGCCTGGAGAAGGATGTCATGCTGGGTAAAGTGGAGGGTCTACAAAAAAGGGGAAGCCCCTCAACAAGATGGATCGACATGGTGGCTGCAGTCATGAGTTTGGGTATAGCAGGGATTGTGAGGTTGGCACAGGACCGGTCAGTGTTTTCATTCTGCTGTGCATATGGTTGCTATGAGTTAGAGACAACTCAGTGGCACCTAACAACAACAACAAGTCATTCATTTGTGCATGCATGAATCCTTTAAAACTTTCCTTGGAAAAAAAAAATTCTAGTTCAAAAATACTAACTTTGGAATTTGAAAATTCAAGCAAAAGGGGTTTCTAGTTCAGAAAGAATAGAAGAAACTTAAAGAGTTTATTGTTCCAAAAGGAGACATTTGTCTCATTCCAATAAGCAAATTTGACCAGAGCATTTTATTTCCAACTAACGTAATTTAGAATACCAAGTAATGGTTATAGGTGGATTCATGGAGAATTGGATTGAGAAAGATTATGAGTCTGTATCTGAGCCCAGCAATCACTGCCGTGGGCTGGGGAGTAGGCGATGTGCACACACATTTGTCATCCCTTAAGCTAGCCTTTAATTGCTCTAAGCTATTTTTCCCCCATTCTGTTTCCTTCCACTTAATTCATTGTTTCAACTTCTCTCTGTTCCTGGCTCTTGCTGCCCGTGAAACCCTAAGTCATCTTTGTTCAGTCAGGTATCTCCCCACATAGACTGCAGCTCCTCAGAGCACAGAATGTTTACAACACCGTAGGGCCTCTTGCAGTGTTTGTCATTTGTTGTTGCTGTTGTTGTTATATGCCGTCGAGTTGGACCCGACTCATAGCGACCCCTCCTTGGGTTTCCGAGGCAGTATCACTACGGAAGTAGATTGCCCCATCTTCCTTCCGAGGAGTGGCTGGTGGATTTGAACCGCCAGCCTTCTGGTTAGCAGTCAAGTTTGTCATTTAGTGAGCACTAAAAGAAAAAGAAAAAGAAGTAAGGCCATGGTTAAGAGCTCAGCTGCTAACTGAAAGGTTGACAGCTGAAACCCACCCAGAGGCTCCATGGGAGAAAGACCTAATGATCTGCTCCTCTAAAGATTGTAGCCTGGAAAACCCTCTGGGACAGTTCTAATGTGTCACATAGAGTTGTTACGAGTCAAAATCTACTCCACCACACCAAACAAAAACAGACGAAAAATTTACTTTCCACCAAAAGTCAATCATCCCTCTCTGGAATAGCATGATAAGAATGTTATCATGTTTATTACAAATGTTAAAGGTAGGGACAGACTGAAATACAAATGTCAATAACTTGCAATACAGAAGCGAGATTAGAAAGGATCTGTGCTTAAAAAGAAACTGATTAAATGCAGGAAATAATTTAGTAAAGACTGAAGAAAATGAACTGACATTTATTGAATCTCTTTAGATATTTCACTTAAATTATCTCATTTAAACCTTACATCAACTCTATGAGAAATAATAACTAAAATTTATTGAGAACTTGATGTGTCAGGTTGCTGTTTGAAATGTTTTATTCTTGTAAATTATTTAAGCTTCACATCTCTATGAGGTTGTTGTTGTTGTTACATGCTTTTGAGTTGGTTTTGACATATGTGACCATATGCACCAGAGAAAGAAGCACCACCCATGCCTGAACCATCCTTTCAATAGTTGTCATGCTTGAACCCATTGTTGCAGCCACTGTGCCAATCTATCCTGTTGAGGCTCTTACCCTTTTCTTGTTGACCCTCTATTTCACCCAGCATGATATCCTTCTCCAAGCTCTGTTCCCTTCTGACAATATGAATAAAATATGAGAAATGAAGTATGGCCATTCTTGCTTCTAAGGAGCATTCCGTTTGTTCTCCCTCCAAGACAGATTAGTTTGTTTTTCTAGCAGCCCGTGGTACATTCACTATTCTTCACCAACACCACAGTTCAAATGTATCAATTATTTTGTGGTCTTCCTTATTCAATGTTCAGCTCTCACATGCATGTGAGCTTATTGAAAATACCAAGGTATGGGTCAGTCACATGTTACTCTTCAAAATGGTGTCTTTCCTCTTAAACACTTCAATGAGGTATTTTGCAGCAGATTTCCCCAATGCAATATATCCTTTGATTTCTTGACTACTGATTCCATAGGCATTGATTGTGGGTCCAAGTGAAATGAAATCCTTGATAACTTCAATTTATCATGATTTATGAGTTTTTCTCCATTTATCATGATATTGCTATTGGTCTAATTGTGAGGATTTTTGTTTTCTTATATTGAGGTATAATCCATACTGAAGGGTATAGTCTTTTATCTTTATTGATAAGTTCTTCAAGTCTTCACTTTCAGCAAGCAAGATTATGTTATCTTCATATTACAGGTTGTTGATGAGTCTTCCTCCAATCCTGATACTGCATTCTTCTTCATATAGTCCATCTTCTCAGATTATTTACTCAACATACAGATTGAATTGTTATTGTTGGTGTTGTTGAGTCATCTCTGACCCATAGTGACCCTATATACAGCAGAACAAAACATTGCCTGGTCCTGTACCATCCTCACAATCCTTGTTATATTAGACCCCATCATTGCAGTCATTTACTAGTCCATCATGTTGAGGGTCTTCTCATTCTTTGCTGATCCTCTACTTTACCAAGCATGATGTCCTTCTCTAGGAAATGGTCCCTTCTGGCAATATGACCAAAGTGGGTGAGATGAAGTCTGGCCATTCTCACTTCCAAGGAACATTGCAACTTCATTTCTTCCCAGACAGATTTGTTCATCCTGCCAGTCCATGGTATTTTCAGTATTCGTTGCTAACACCACAACTCAAAGGCATCAACTCTTCTTCAGTATTCCTTATTCATTGTCCAGCTTTGACAAGCACATAAGGCAACTGAAAATGTCATGGGTTGGGTCAGGCACACCTTAGTCTTCAAAGTGATATCTTTGCTTCTTAACACTTTAAAGAATTACTTTACAGTAGATTTTCCCAATACAATATGTTTGATTATCTAATTGCTCCTTCCATGGATGTTGACAGTGGATCCAAGTAAAATGAAATCCCTGTAAATTTCAATCTGTTCTCCATTTATCATGATGTTGCTTATTGGTCCACTTGTGAGGACTTTTGTTTTCTTTGTGTTGAGATACAATCCATAATGAAGACAGATTGGATAAGTGTGCTGAAAAGATAGAAACCTGGTGCAAAACTTGCCTGATTTTAAGCCATCCAGTATCCCCTTGCTGTGTTCAAATGTTTGCCTCTTTTTCTATGTGCAAGTTGTTCATGAGTACAATTAAGTGTTCTGGAATTCCAATTTTTCTCAATATTATCCTTAATTTGTTATGATTCACAGTCAAATGCCTTTGCATAGTCAATAAAATGAATGTTAGCATCTTTCTGGTAGTCTTTGCATTCACCCAGTATTGACCACACCTCAGCAATGATGTTCCTCATTCCATATCCTCCTCTGAATCTGGCTTGAATTTCTTCTGGCAGTTCTCTGTTAATGTACTGCTGCAGCTGCTTTTGAATTATCTTCAGCAAAATTTTACTTGCATATTATATTAATAATGTTGTTCAATAATTTCTGCATTCTGTTGGATCACCTATCTCTATGAACCAAAAAAAAAAAAAAACAAACTCATTGCCATCGAGTTGGTCTTGACTCGTAGCTAACCCCTCCTTGGATTTCCGAGGCAGTATCACTACAGAAGCAGATTACCCAATCTTCCTTCCAAGGAGTTGCTGGTGGGTTTGAACCACCAGCCTTCCGGTTAGCAGTCAAATGCCTTACACACTACACCACCAGAGCTCCTTATCTCTATGAGGTAGTTCTATTATTATCCCATTTTACAGTTGAAGAAATTGAGACACAGAGAATCTAAGTACCCCCTCCCTAGATTGGTGGGCTAGAAGACAACCCTGAAATAGGAAGACAAGTGATCTGATGTTAGAATCCACACTCCTAAGCACCTCACAGAGCTCACTTCTCAAAAGAGGAAAGTGCTTGCAGGGGTGAAATAACCTAAGTAGCTAGCAAGAGAGGACCTACAATTAAAACTCAGATCTGCCTAACTCTGACATCAATGCCAGCCACAGAAATGAAATTGTTTAAAGTGTTCAAATAGTATTAATAATATTCAAAGAGGATGAAGATTTATTAGATCATTTAAAAAATCTATTAGATTTTTACAATGACTTAATTGTATAAACAATCAACTCTAAAACAAGTAGAGAAAACTCTCTTCTAGTTCACAGAAGACTTCTTTCAGCTAAAAGCCAAATCTTAAGTGACTTTCTCCAGGACTGAGTCAAAGGGCAAGCTAAGCAGAGAAAGAATGGAGGAAGAAAGGAAGCAGAAGGAGGCCTTTCATTAAATCCATTGCTGTTTATCTCACCTACCAAATAAACTCACTGCTGTTGAGTCAATTCTGACCATAGTGACCCTATAGGACAGAGTAGAACAGCCCCATTTGGTTTCAAAGGCTGTAAATTTTATGAAAGCAGATTACCACATTTTTCTTTCACTGACCAAGAATAATGCCCTTCACCAGGTACTGGTCCCTGCCTATAACTTGTCCAAAATATATGAGATGGATTCTCATCATACTCAATTCTAAAGAACATTCTGGCTGTACTTGTTCCAAGACAGATTTGTTCTTTCTTCTGGCAGATCATGGTATACTCAATATTCTGTGCCAACCTATACAAACAACAACACATTGCAGTCAAGTTGCATCTGACTCATAGCAACCCTTCCTTGGGTTTCCGAGGCAGTGTCACTACAGAAGCAGATTACCCAATCTTCCTTCCAAGGAGTTGCTGGTGTGTTTGAACCACCGGCCTTCTGGTTAGCAGTCAAATGCCTTAGGCACTACACTACCAGAGCTCCTACCTATAGGAAAGAAAAATTATTAAGGGCATTTTCAAGTTAGCCTTTCAAACACAAGCAAATACCAATCAAGTAGAATATAAAAATAAATGATAACAGCAAACAGAACAAAGCAGAAGTAAACAAGCAAAAAGGGACAGAATTGGAGAAAAATTATTTAAATAAATTGACTATGTTCCTGTAATAGCATTCTGATATATAATTTTCTTATTTGGAAGTGTTTTCAAAATAGCTTCAATACAAAGGAAAGTGTACTATTTTTTTTAACAACAAGTAGGGCCAAGGGTCTATTAAGTTCAATCATTCCTGGGCCATCATGTATCCCAATGTAAGGACATTTTAACATCTGCAATCTGTCATTTCTTGACTGTGTAATCTGTAGCTCTTCCAAAATTTCAATTTCATAAACAATCAGTAAAGTGACAACAATATAAATACCAGTGGTCAACTCTGAATTGCTGAATATTACAACTCTGAGTTTTGTTAATCATATTTTGATAGTGAAGAAATCAAGATGAATTTCCTCAGTGCTCTCTCTTTGCTCATATTTCAGAGATCGAAAATTATTCATAAGAATAGAAATTCTGACCCTATCCAGTAAGGAAATATTTGTAATAGCTACCAGCATATTTGCTATCTATTAGGATTTTCAGAATCATTTCAGATATTACCATGATCAAACAATTACTAAAAACAATATGAATCCTTCCCAACCAATACCACTGAACATGACCAATCACTCTTCTCATCCATTTTAAAACGAAGGTGTCATTAGGTCTGATGCATTGGCTCTCCTCCAAAACAGTTTCTGGAAATATTTCACTCTGCACTGGAACTGGTGTTATTAGAGTTTCAGGAATACAACTCATCCATTCTTACCTTTCTACTCATCCTTAAATTTGTCCTGAGACACTGGATGAGGGTTTGTAAAATACCATAGCTGCTAGTCCCACTTTTCATTTCCTGTAAGGCAGATTTTGTTTCCTACCTACTCTCTCCAATTCCCTAGGATTGTTGCATGGTATTAGAAACATGAGAGGTGGAGGAGTGATAAAAATAATAGTAGATATTTAGTGAGTGCTTCCCATGGGCCAGAAGCAGTCCCATGGTCCCATTATGTATTAGCCTTTGAGATAGGTTATCAATGTTATTTGGTGATAACGAAACTGAGACAGACAGACTAGCAATATGCAGGAAGATAGAAAGCTCATGAACAACAGAGCTCAATTTCAAAGGAAGTATTTTGACGCCAAGTCCCTTCTAACTACTGTGCTACAATGGTGGTCTGGGATGCCTCTCACACATAAATATACAGACAAGATTAATGTATTACTTAAGCATTTTTGTTAGTGATGAACAGAAAAATAAGCTGGTCATTTTATAAAGAGAGGAGGTTAATGTAATGATGTATGTAGACCAGAACTGATACTCAAATCAGAAATCCAGAAATTAAGAAGACTCTAGTCTGAATAGGGGAGCTCTGGTAGCATAGTGGCTAACCAGAAGGCTGGCGGTTCAAACCCACCAGCCACTCCTCGGAAGGAAGATGGGGCAATCTACTTCCGTAGTGATACTGCCTCGGAAACCCAAGGAGGGGTCGCTATGAGTCGGGTCTGACTCGACAGCACATAACAACAACAACAACAGTCTGAATAGGCATTTTCTTCTGTCTCTCTTTCTCTTTTTTTCTCACTTTGCAAATGCAGAGGAATTTTTGCAGTAAAGCAATTAACATTTAAGCTACAAGGCTCTCTTGCATAAGCCCCACTCAAAAGCCTAGAGAGAGTCACTAACAGTGTGTTCACATGATCATTTTTTTTTTTTTAAAGACTTGGAAAAACTATTTTTATATTCGTAAATAAGTTTCCAAAATTGAACAGCTTCAGGTCTCAAAAAACTGCAGTCTGCCTGTGGTCTCATGGTCCCATGGTCCCATGGTCCCTTTACTGGCATATCTGCTTCAGGCTGCACTTCTGTCCTGGGTCTTCTCACCACTGATCACCTTCCTCTGCCCACTCACTTGTGCCTGGATCACGTCAGCATACAAACCCTATCATGGCTGCAATAGCCTTTCCACTTCAGCTTTCCATTAACTCTTGAGTCTCTTTTCATGTCTTTATGTCAGAAAATAATGCATTGCACAGTATCACCCTCAGTCCTGTATGCTGGTCCTGTGCTCTGCCCCTAGAAACTCTAAGGGTATAGACTCTTTTAAACAGAATAGTTTTATCCTTTCTTTCTTCACCACTAACATCATTAAGAACTTTCATTCTTGTATTAATATCTTAATAATAAGATACTGGATTCTTATTTTAGCTTCTGTGGAATTGAGAGTGATGTTAAAAGTTTACCTAATAAACATAGAAAATAATTTGCAAATCTCCATTTTTTTTCATGTATATTCAAGGTAATCCAATGCAGACTGTGATATGATGTCTAGCATGATGTTTACAGGTACTCAGAAATATGGCCCATTTTAAAAATGTTACTCGTTTCTTCTTTCATAAATATTTATTTAATACCTTCTATGTGTTAGAGATAATTGTGATTATAGGGTACCATATCTGATAAAATAGATAAATTTCTTGCTCTCAGGGAAGCTTATATTCTAATGAGGGAAGACAGAGAATGATGATATAAATAAGGAAAATCCATAATGTGTTAAAAAAAAAAAAGCTCACTGCCATCGAGTCAACCCCGAATCATAGGAACCCCTCTTTAGGCTTCCAAGGTGATATATCGATAGAAGTAGATTGCCCAGACTTCTTTTCAAGGAGGGGCTGGTGGGTTTGAACTGCCAGCCTTCTGATTAGCAGTCAAATTGCCTTCGGCACTACTCCACGAGATGGTGATAATTACAGAGGAAAAGATAAAACAGGGAAAGGAATGTGAAGTACAGGGGGTGATTTTAATTGGGGTGATATTTTCTTCTAAACTTCCATGAATTACATAAATTTATAATATCCATTTAAAAATCCTCTGTTTAACTGAACATGATTATGTATGTTTTTTCTCCATATTATGTACTGTTTTTCTGCATGACATATACCATGGGAAGCTTTGAAGAACCACAGAGACCAAAGATGCAAAGTCGCAAAGTCACTCTAAGGTTGCAAACTTAAACTTTATAAACAGAAAGTTGCACACTCCATACTGCTGAGGAATTATGTGAAATGGTGAAAAACTAAGTTTTTTGTGCTTGGTTGATCCCTGAATACTACTGGAAGATAATCTGTTAACTCAATTTATGTGGAATGAAACAATTGGGCCTAAACTTTGAAAGAATATTCAGACTTCTGGTTAAATTATCTGCTGAAGAAATTTCATCATTAATATTAAACCATTCCTTTCTCTGACAGCTAAAAATGTAATCTGAGTTTCTTTCAATAGGTACTGTGTAAAAATATGAAAAAATTCAGTCTAAAGGGAATCTTTTTTTCTTTTTAACATAAGAGTTGTAGCAGGGTGTTGAGTGGAAATTTCTGTTTCATCCTTGAGTTAGAACCAGGTTCTAGAAATGAAAATAAACTGCACTACACCATATTTTTTAAAGGAGTACTTGAGAGATGTAAATGGTTAATGCACTTGACTGCTTATCAAAAACTGAACGTTTGTCTACCTAATGATGCCTCAGAAGAAAGGTCTGGCAATCTACTTCTGAAAAATCAGCCACTGTAAACTCTACAGAACACAGTTTTACTCTGACACACATAGAGTTATAGTGATTTGGAATCAACTCAACAACGCTTTTTGTGTGTGTGTGTGTGTGTGTGTGTGTGATTTGGGTGAAAAATTACAGAGTAAATTCACTTTCCATACAGAAGTTCATATGCAATTTGTCTCATGACATTGACCACAATTCACCACAATGCAACAGCTCCCCTCCCACTTCCTCCCAACAGTCACCTCTTCCCTGTGTCTATCCCTCCATGCAACCCTGTCCACTGAGCTGTCTCCCTGTGCATAAAAAGCCCTTCTTTCTCCCATGATTGTTCTCTCCAAGGAATAAATGTTCAACTCCTATGCCTGTCTTTTGTTTGGCTGGAAGCCACAGGTGTGGGTTCAATTCCAGACCTGAAGGGCAGCTAAGGGTCATAGTCTCAGTGGCTCCACCAGGCTCTATCAGACCAGCAAACCTGGTCCCCTTCTTTTTTTTTTCCCAAAAGATTTTGAGTTTTGTTTCACATTGTTCTCCCTCTCTATCCAGGACCTCCTACATAGATCCCTCTCTGAGTCATTGACAGTGGTAGCCAAGCACCATCCAGTTCTTCTGGTCTCATAGTCATACAGGCTGCAGATCGCACAGTGTACCAGTAACTAGGACTAATTCTCTCCATGAGTCTTTGATTTTCTTTCATTCTTCTTTGCTCTAGATGAGGAGAGACCATGGTTGTGTTTAGATGGCTGCTTGCAAGTTTTAGGATCCCAGTCACTGCTCACCAAAGTAGGAGGTAGAACAATGTTTTATGTAGTATGTTATGCCAGTTAAGCTTGATGTCCCCTCTAACTATGGTCTCAACCTCACCAGTTCAACTTCTCAGTTCCTGTGGGTCCCTGGCAGTGACCAAGAGGTGACTACAACCTTGTCTGTTGTCAGCTCTACTATACACCTGGGAACTCAGATCATACAAATACACTTATAGGACTATAGTCTGCCAACCCTATACAAGGTCTTTGGTACACTCCATGCTTTCAACAGTACTGTTTTTTTATACCACATTTTCTAAAGAGAACCACTAACAATGAGAGCCAGGGATCTCTCCTGGGGCTTTCTAAGAAGCAGCAAAGTTACTGAGTAGAATCGCCCACTACCTCAACCCTCCAACCCCAGTCTGGAATGAGAGGTCTGGGAAAGAAAGGAGGCTTTGGTGGGATCCTCTGAGGCCTGTAACTGAGTGCTGTGTCCATAGTGAAAGACAATTTCCTTTACTTCCTGTGAGCTGCTTTCTCCTACACAAGGCTAAAGCTATAAAGATTCTAAGTGAATTCACAAGAGTCAAAATTGCCATCTCATTCTTCTGTTGTCTATCTATAAGGCAATAAGACTCCCCATTTGCCCCTGAAACTATCCAAGTAAAGGAAAAGAGAATTGGAGAGAGAGGGTAGCTGCTAGCAATCTACACCTCCACTTGAAAAAGATAACTGGCTTAAAAAGTCTTGCTTGTGCTTCACCCAATAGGCAAACCTGCAAACTGAAGTGACCTTAGCAGCAACAGACTGTGGAGTAAGTCTCTTATTACTCTTTAAACTTATTTACATTCAAAATTATTACAGGTTTCTCAAGAAATATTAGATTATCATATAGGTTAAAGGGGATGCAGAAGGACTAATACTTACTTTTTCCATTATAATCAAAATAAATTGTACTATATATGTCTTAAGGAACTCTTATGGCATAGTGGATAAGAAATTTGACTTTTAAGCAGAAGGTTCATGGTTCAAACCCCCCAGCTGCTCTGTAGGAGAAAGATGAGGCAATCTACTTCCATAAAGATTTATAGCCCTGGAAATCCAGTGGGCACCACTATGAGTAGGGACTGACTACATGGCAATGGGTTTGTTTTTTTGTTTTGTTTTTTGTTTTTGGTATGTCTTGTAGGCTACCACTCACAGACCTCTCTTTAGTTTTCACCCCATGATTTAATATCTTAGGATAAAAGATACTTCCCAAAAGATTTAGACTATTACAATTTATTCTTAACTGCAGTAAAAACAAATAATTGAAGCAACTGTGCCTTTTTAAAGTGAGATTTAGATGGCATAGGAAGTGAGGGGTTTTGAAAGCTACTTGTCATGCTCCCATTACTATAATGATTAGTGGCATAAAAAAGCCCAGCATGGAGCTATTCTTCTGGTTTCTCATACACAAAATCATCAAGCGTCTCTCATCTTCTTTTTCAAAGGTTTTGAAATCAGGTTTTATCAAACTCTATGTAGTCCCAAATTGTCTGCAGCAGGTACCAATATAAATAAATAAACTCCTGCAGATATCCACAGTTAAGCAAGAGAAAGGTTTGAATTAGGGCTTTGCCTTAAATCAAAGTCTGTCTTGCAGTAATTACTGCCACAAGTGTAATAAGAAAGTGCATCAATGGCTCTGCTAACATAATCTCTGTGCTTCCTTTGGTTGATAACACTCTGTCTTATTTCTCCTGTATTAAGACTGTTCCAGATTTCTCTGTAAGTGATTTGGAGCTGAAAAAATTGTCACATATTGAATGCTGTGCACTTCATTAAGAGCAAAACCCTAGCTGAGTAAGAGCAGTCAAAAACATCTTAGCCAGAAAGGTGGAATTGTAATTAATAAATCAGAAATGTAGATATGAATCTTTTCAGAAGGAGCTCTGGACAAAAACAATGGCTTTGGAAAAGAAATAATTTATTAAACTGTGGTTGCTATGACAACTATCCCAACAAGGTCAAGTCTAGCTGAGACTTCACAAATCACTTCCTAGTACAGAATTTAACAGTTTAATAAGCTTAGACATTGCCTTTAGACCCTGAAGTTAAGGTTAAGGTCAAAGAGTTTGCAAGGTAATAATAGTGAAGGCCTTAATATTTTACTCACAAATCTTTTTTAAGACTAAATGACACTAAAAATATCAGCCAGTAAAGTAAGAACCAGTGCCATTACACAAGATGAATGCATTTAGGCAAACATGAAAAGCCTGAAAAAAGTCTTTCTACTTTCTGTAATCTCTCCCAAGTTGAACTTGTACAAATTGTAGTGAAATAGCAGATCAAAGCAGAAGACAAGCAAAATTACAAAGTTGTTGTTGTTAAGTGCTGTCAAGATGGTTCCAACTCATGGTGACCCTATGTACACCAGAATGAAACACTGCCCACTCCTGTGCCATCCATAAAATTATTTCTATGATTGAGCCTTTGTTGGAGCCACTGTGTCAATCCATTTTGCTGAGGGTCTTTCTCTTTTTCTCTTAACCAAGGATGATGTCCATCTCCAGGATCTGATCTCTCCTGACATGTCCAAAATATGAGAGAAATCTTGCCATATTCCCTTTGAAGGAGCATTCCAGCTGTACCTCTTCTAAGACATATTTGTTAGTTCTTCTGCCAGTTCATGGTTCATTCAATATTTTTGCTAATACCTTAATTCAAATTTATCAATTTTTCTGCAGTCTTCTGTATGCATTTTCCAACTTCCACATGCATATGTGCAATTGAAAATACTATGGCTTGGATCAAGCACATCTAAGTGTTTAAAGTGACATTTTGGCTCTTTGACACTTTAAGGAGGTCTTTTGAAGCAGATTTTCTCAGTGTATTATGTTGCTTGATTTCTTAACTGCTGCTTCCACCAGTCATCTATCACTTTGTCATACTATGGTAGCTTGCATGTGAGGCTGGAAGTAATGCCACTGGTATTTCAGTTACTAGCAAGGCCACACATGGTGGAGAGGTTTCAGCAGATCTTCCAGACTAAGACACACTGGAAAGGAGGACAGGGCTATCCACTTCTGAAAAAAAAAAAAAAAAAAAGGCCAATGAAAACCTTGCAAATAGCAGTGAAACACTGTCACATTACTGGAAAATTTTATGAATGACCATAAAACACTGTCTGTTATAGTGCCAAAAGATGAGCCCTTCAGGTTGGAAGACACTCAGAATACAACCGGGGAAGAGCTATCTCCTCAAAGCAGAGTCAACTTTAATTACATGGCTGGAGTAAAGCTTTTGGGACCTTCATCTGGTGATGTGGCACAACTCAAAATGGGAAGAAAGAGATGCAAAAATCCACTAATAATCAGAACATGGAATGTACGGATTATAAAGCTAGAAATATTGGAAGCTGTCAAAAAATGAACTGGAACACATAAAGATCAATATCCTAGGCAATGCTATTGTTGTCAGGGGCTGTAGAGTCAGCTCTGACTCATAGCAACCATATGCACTACAGTATGAAACACTGCCTGGACCTGTGCGAGCCTCACAATACTTGCTGTACCTGAGGCCATCGTTATAGCTACTGTGTCAGTCCATTTATTGTGGGCCTTCCTCTTTTTGTGTTGACCTTCCACTTTGCCAAGCATGATATCCTTCTCTAGGGAATGGTCCCTTCTGACAACATGACCAAAGTAGGTGAGACGAAGTCTGCCATTCTTGCTTCCAAGGAGCATTCCAGCTGCACTACTTTCAGGACAGATTTGTTCATTCTCTGGCTATCACTATTCTTCACCAAAACCACAACTCAAAGGCATCAACTCTCCTTTTGTCTTCTATACTAATTATCCAGCTTTTACAGGTATATGAGGCAATTGAAAATACTATGGCTTGGATCAGGCCCACCTTAGTCTTCAGAGATGTCTTTGCTCTTCAGTCCTTTAAAGAGGTCTTTTGCAGCAGATTAGCCCAGTGCAGTAAGTCATTTCATTTCTTGATTGCTGCTTCCACTGGTGTTTATTGTGGAACCAAGTAATATGAAATCTTTGACAACTTCAAACTTTTCTCCATTTATTGTGATGCTGCTTATTGGTCTAGTTGTCATTTTCTTTATGTTGAAGTGTAATCCACACTGCAGACTGTAGTTTTTAATCTTAATCAGAAAGTGCTTCAAGTCATCTTCAATTTCAACAAATAAGGCTGTCATCTGCATATTGCAGGTTGTTAATGAGTCTTCCTCCAATCCTGATCCCATGTTTCTCTTCATATTGTCCAGCTTCTCAGACTGTTTGCTCAGCATACAAAATGAGTAAGTATGGTGAAAGACTACAACCCTGATGTGCTTCCTTCCTGATTTTAAACCATGGAGTATCCCTAGTTCTGTTTGAATGACAGCCTACTCATCTATGTACAGGTTCCTCATGAGAACAAGTAAGTGTTCTGGAATTCCCATTCTTCTTAATGTTATCTATAAATTTGTTATGATCCACATAATCAAATGCTTTTGTACAGTCAATAAAACACAAGTAAACATCTTTGTGGTATTCTTTGCTTTCAACTGAGATCCATCTGACATCAGCAATGACATTGTCTGTTCCACATCCTCTTCTGAACCCAGCTTGCTTTTCTAGAAGTTTTCTGTCAATATATGGCTGCAACTGTTTTTGAATTACCTTCAGCCCCAGGGTTACAGGTGAGGAGAGACAACTCAGGGACACCCAAAGTAGGAGGCAGGAAGAGCAGGTGAAAGAGGATTAAAAACCAGGAAGCCAGAGATAAGAGCAATCAGCCGAAGGGATTAGGTGAGGAGACAAACTCAGGCCCGCTCAGAGTAGCAGGCCGGAAGAGCAGGAGAAAGGGGATAAAAGCCAGGAACCCAGACAGAAGAGCAGT
>NW_006921990.1:683726-691137 GCF_000298275.1 Orycteropus afer afer
TGTTCAGCTCTTTCACTTTGTTATTTCTTCCATTTGCTTTAGCTACTCTCCATTCAAGTGCAAGTTTCCGAGTCTGTTCTGACATCATTTTGGACTTCTCTTCCTTTCCTGTCTTTTTAATGACATTTTGCTTTCTTCATGGATGATGTTCTTGTTGTCATCCCAAAATTCATCTGGTTTTTGGTCATTGGTGTTCAATGCATCAAATCTATTCTTTAGATAGTCTCTAAATTGAGGAAGGATATATTCAAGGTCATATTTTTGCTGCTGTGGACTTCTTTTAATTGTCCTCAGCTTCAACTTGAACTTGCATATGAGCAGTTGATGGTCTGTTCCACAGTAAGCTCCTGGCCATGTTTTGGCTGAAGTTATTGAGCTTCTCCATCACCTCTTGTCACAGATGTAGTCAATCTGATTCCTGTGTACACCATCTGATGAAGTCCATGTGTATAGCCATTTGTGTTGTTGAAAAAAGGTATTTGCAATGAACAAGTCGTTGGTCTTGCAAAATTCTATGATGCAATCTCCAGCATCATTTCTATCACCAAGGCCATGTTTTCCAACTACTGGTGATTCTTCTTTGTTTCCCATTTTTTCATTCCAATCACCAGTAATAATTAACACACCTTGATTGCATGTTTGGTCAATTTCAGACTGCAGAAGTTGGTAAAATCTTCAATTTCCTTATCTTTGGCTTTGGTGGTTGGTGCATAAATTTGAATAATAATAGTATTAACTGGTCTTCCTTATAAGTGTGTGAGTATTAGCCTATCACTGACAGCATTATACTTCAGAATATATCTTGAAACATTTTTTTGTGGTGATGAATGCCACGCCATTTTGAGTCATGTAACAGCAGTAAATGGAGGTCCTGAAAGCTTTACTCCATCTATATCATTAAGGTTGACTCTGCTTTAAAGAGGCAGCTTTTCCACAGTTAGAATTTCAATTGCCTTCCAAGTTGAGGGGCACATCTTCTGGCACTATATCAGAAAATGTTTCAGGGTATTCATAATGTTTTCCAGTAATATAGCAGACAGTGTTTCACTGCTATTCGTAATGTTTTCACTGGCCAGTTCTTCTGAGTTTTTGTTAGTCTGGAAGGTCCACTGAAACCTGTCCACCATGGATGACCCTGCTGGTATTTGAAATACTGATGGCATAGACTCCAGCCTCATAGCAACACGTAAGCCACCACATTAATGCAAACTGACAAGACATTCAATGTCAAAAGAATATTTCAAGATGTATCCTGCAGTACAATGCTGTCAGTGACAAGATAATATCCATATGTCTACAAGGAAGGTGAGTTAATACTACTATTATTCAAATTTATGCACCAACCACTAAAGCCAAAAATGAAGAACTTGAAGATTTTTACCAACTTCTGTAATCCGAAATTGACCAAATGTGTAATCAACATGTATTGATTACTACTGATTACTGGTGATTAGAATGTGAAAGTTGGAAACAAAGAAGAAGCAGTGGAAGCTGGGAAATATGGGCTTGGGAATAGAAATGACACCAGAGATCACATGATAGAATTTTGCAAGACCAACAACATATTCACCTCAAATACATTTTTTAACAGCATAAACAGCAGTTATACACCTGAATCTCACCAGAAGGAATAAACAGAAATCAGATCAACTAAACTTCTAGAGAGAGGTGATGGTGAAGATCAATATTTTCAGTCAAACCAAGACCAAGAGCTGTTATGGAGTAGACCATCAATTGCTCATATGAAAGCTCAAGTTGAAGCTAAATAAAATTAAAACAAGTCCATGAGAGCTGAACTGTGACCCTGATTATATCCCATCTGAATTTAGAGACCATCTGAAGAATAGATTTGATGCATTGAACACCAATGACCAAAAACCAGATGAGTTGTGGGATGACATCAAGAATAGCAAACATGGAGAAAATAAAATGTCATTAAAAAGACAGCAAAGGAAGACCAAACTGGATGTCAGAAGAGGTTCAAATATGCTCTTAAACGAAGAGTAGCTAAAGCAAATGGAAGAAATGGTGAAATAAAATAACTGACCAGAAGATTTCAAAGAGCAACTCAAGAAGACAAAGTATAATAATGAAATGTCCAAAGACCTAAAGTTAGAAAACCAAAAGGGAAGAACATACTTGGCATTATTCAAGCTGAAAAAACTGAAGAAATAATGAAACCTTGGGATGCAATATCAAAGGATTCTATGGGCAAATGTTGAACGATGATGAAGCATCAAAAGAAGATAGAAAGAATACACAGTTACTGTACCAGAAAGAACTGATCAGTGTTCAACTACTTTAGTAGGTAGCATATGATCAAGAACCAATGGTATTGAAGAAAGATGTCCAAGCTGCACTGAAGGAACTGTCAAAAAGCAAACATCCATGGATTGATGGAATATCCATTGAGATGTTGCAAAAAACAGATGCAGTGCTGGAGGTATTTACTCTTTTATGCCAAGGAATTTGCAAGACAGTTACCTGGCCTATCAACTAGAAGAGATTCTTCTTTGTGTCAATTCCAAAGGTGATCGACCAGTATTTGGAAATTATCAAACAGTATCATTAATATCACATACAAGTAAAATTTTGCTGAAGATAATTCAGAAAATAGTTCCAGCAGTATATTGACATGGAACTTCCAGAAATTTAAGCTGGATTCAAAATAGGATGTGAAATGGAGATATTATTGCTGATGTCAGATGGATCTTGGTTGAATACAAAAAAAAAAATCAGAAAGATATGTTTTATTGAATAGGAAATTGACTGTGTGGATCATAACAAATTATGGATAATATTGCAAAGAATGTGAATTCCAGAACACTTAATTGTGTGCTTGAGGAACCTGCACATAGACCAAGGGTCTGTCATTTGAATAGAAGAAGGAGATAGTGCATGGTTTAAAATCAGCAAAGGTATGCATCAGGATTATATCCTTTCACCATACTTATTCAATCTTTATGATAAGCAAATAAGCCAAGAAGCTGGACTATATGAAGAAGAATGTGGCATCATGATTGGAGGAAAAATCATTAAAAAACCTGCTAAACAAGGAACTCTGGTAGCATAGTGCCTAAGGCATTTGACTGCTAATCAGGATGTTGGTGATTCAAACCCACCAGCCACTTTGTGGAAGGAATACTGGGTAATCTACTTCTGTAAAGATTTACTGCCTTAGAAACCCAAAGCTGGTATCTATGAGTCAGAATTGACCCGATGGCAGTGAGTTAGGTTTTTGTGTGAAGATAATACTATTTTGCTTGCTGAAAGTGAAGATGACTTGAAGCACTTACTGATGGAGATCAAAGAGTAGTCTTCTGTATGAATTATACCTCAACATAAAGAAAACAAAAATCCTCACAACTGGGTCAGTAAACAACATCACAATAAATGGAGAAAAGATTGAAGTTTTCAGGGATTTCATTTTACTTGGATTCACAATCAACACCCAAGGAAGCAGCAGTTAAGAAATCAGACATCATATTCCACTGGGCAAATCTGCTGCAAAAGATCTCTTTAAAGTGTTGAGAAAAATAAGTTACTTTGAAGACTAAGGAACACCTAATTCAAGCCATGGTATTTTCAATCACCTCATATTTGTGAAAGTTAGACAGTGAATATGCAAGACCAAACAAGAGTTGATTCTTTTGAATTATGGTTTCAGCAAAGAATACTGAAAGTCTGCTGTAAAATGAACAAACAAATCTGTCCTGGAAACAGTGCCACTGGAATGGTCCTTGGAAGCAAAAATGGCCAGACCTCATCTCACCTACTTTGGTCATGTTGTCAGAAGGGACCATTCCCTGCAGAAGGATGTCATGCTTGATAAAGTATATAGGGTTGCTATGAGTTGGAGCTGACTCAATGGCACCTAACAGCAACAATAGCTTCCATGGGCACTGATTGTGGATCCAAATTAAATGAAATCCTTGACAACTTCAGTCTTTTCTCCATTTATCATTATGTTGCTACACAGTTGGAATACTTGTATTGTAATGTAAAGGGGAGGCTATAAAGACTTTTCACCATCATCAAATTTCATAAATCTATTTAGGATCCAGTAAATAGAAATTATCAGGGTCCACTGTAATACATCATGTGATTCATTAAAGAAAGAAAGACCACAGAGAAATAACAATGTCATTTTTCTAGAAGAAATATAAATTTATGGAATGGAAAATAAGGGAAGAGTACATATAAATACAGACATAAATGTAAGTGCTGTAAATGAGTAAACATGCAAGTATATTCTCTAAGTTGATATCTGTTGGAATTACACAGGAAAAATCTTTTATATTTGCCGTAACAGAGTCCCTAGGTGGCACATACTTTTAAGCACTTGACTACTAGCCAAAAGACTGGTGGTTCAAACCCACCCAAAGGCCCCTCACAGTACTGTTCTGACAGCCTATCTGCTTTAGAAAGGTCACAGCCATGAAAACCATGTGGAACAATTCTACTCTTCATAAATGGGATATCCATCAATCAAAATTCACTCAATGGCCACTAACAACAAAAACTTGGACTTAAAAATATCTACATATCATTCAGTGCCTACTAAGCACTAAGTAGACTTACTCATTTAATTTTCATAACAATGCATCAAAATAAGTACGTTCAGAAACTAAACGTGTCCAGGGCAAGAAGCTATTAAATGAGTAGTTCAAATATTAACCTGCTCTATCTCACTCTGGCATCACTATGCTTTCCACTACACAAATTATTTACATAGACATTCAACAAGTATAAGCAGATATATCATATTTGTTTGTTTGTTTTTAATTATAAATATCCAATATCAAACAGTACATGTTGAACTAAAGGAGAAACAAAAAACTAGTTGTCATCAAGTCAACTCCTACTCATGGCAACCCTGTGTGTGTCAGAGTTGAACTGCGCTCCAGAGGGTTTTCAGTGGCTGACTTTTAGGAAGTAGAAGTTCGCACCTTTCTTTGGAGGCTCCTTTGGGTGGAGTCAAACCTGCAACATTTTGGTTAGCAGTCGAAGGTTAACCCACCCACCAACTCCAAAATAGAACCCACAAAACTTACACAGAGAAGTAACAATATGTCTTCATTTACTTTTATAATCCCTAAAAGAGAAGGTTCATGGTTTATGTCCTGTTAAAATAAAGACAATTCATACTAAAACACTACGGTGTCTGTAATGAGTACAGGAAATGGGCATGAAGGATATAGTGAAGTGATTAGATTGGATTTGATATAGTTTGGTTTGGATTTTGGCAGGACACTGTTTTGATGTTTGGAGGTGATTTATTTTCTGTTTTTTTCCATTTTTTATTTGACAGCTTGTTGGAAAATGATCTCTCTAGCTTACTATCTGTATTTACAACTGGCCCAATGCACACTTTAAAAAGAAAGAAAGAAAGAAAGAAAACCTGCTGGACTCCTGTAGTTATTCGAAACTACTCCTAGGTAGTGAAAACAGGTAACACAATTGACTGCTAACCAAAAAAAAAGTAGTTTGGCAGTTTGAATACACCTTGAAGTGTCTTAGAAGAAAGACCTAGAAATCTATTTCTAAAAATATTAACCATCAAAAACCCTATGGAGTTCTATTCTGACATACATGGAGTTTCTGTGAGTTGGAATCAACTCTACAACAACTTTTTTTTCATACTTTAGAGTTATCCAATCTCCAAACTCTCGTGCACGATTTAAAGTAGTTTACATACATACAAACACAGATTTGAGAAAGTTTTTTGACTGAAAGTTTTAAATAATCCAGAAATGTGATATTCTCTCCATAACAAAGAAAAAAAAAATATGAAGAAGTCAATACAATCTCAGACTGCATTAAGAAGTGACCAATGGCTTTATCAGAAGCTACCAGATTTCTAATGGAGTTTTTTGTTGTTATGTGCTGTCCAATCGATTCCAACTTATAGAGA
Source organism: Orycteropus afer afer (assembly GCF_000298275.1). NCBI lineage: Eukaryota > Metazoa > Chordata > Mammalia > Tubulidentata > Orycteropodidae > Orycteropus > Orycteropus afer. The sequence continues at coordinate 689,641 of NW_006921990.1, forward strand.
CCCTATATACAACAGAATGAAACACAACCCAGTCCTGCACCATCTTCACAATTCTTGCTATGCTTGAGCCCATTGTTGTGGGTGCTGTGTCAATCCATCTCGTTGAGGGTCTTTCCCTTTTTCTCTGACCCTCCACTTTACCAAACATGATATCCTTCTCTAGGGACGGGTCCCTTCTGACTACATGACCAAATTGGGTGACAAGAATTCTGGCCATTCTCTCTTCTAAGGAGCATTCTTGCTGCACTTCCTCCAAAACAGATTTGTTCATTCTTCCGGAACAAACTGGAGTTTAGAAATGTTCAATTTTGTCAAGATATTAAAAAAGAACTTTGACTATTTGTAGTATTACATGGATATAGAAGTCTGTTAATAACTGACTGGAAGAGATCCATATTTGTACCCATTCCAAAGAAAGGTGATCCCACAGAGTGTGGAAATTATCAACCAATATCATTAATATCACACACAAGTAAGATCTTACTGAAGATAATTCAAAAACGGTTGCAGCACCATATTGACAGAGAACTTCCAGAGGTGCAAGCTGGATTCAGAAGAGGATGTGGAATAATGGATATCATAGCTGCTGTCAGATGGATCTTGGCTCAAACAAAGAATACCAGAAAGACGTTTACTTGTGTTTTATTGACTATGCAAAAGCATTTGATTGTGTTGTTGTTGTTGTTAGGTGCTGTTGAGTCATTTCTGACTCATAACGACCCCAAGAACAGCAGAACGAAACAACCACCAATCCCATGCCAGCTCCATGATTCCTGCTATACCTGAGCCCATCGTGGCAGCCACCATGTCAATCCATCTCGCTGAAGGCCTTCCCCTCTTTTGTCGACCCTCCACCTTACCAGGCATGACATCCTTCTGCAATTGTCCCTTCTGACAACATGACCAAAGTAGGTGAGACAAAGTCTGGCCATTCTTGCTTCTAAGGAGCATTTTGGCTACACTTCCTCCAGGACAGATCTGTTAGTTCTTTTAGCAGTCCATGGTAAAATGGACTCACATCCTCACTTTCAGCAAGCAAAGTTGTATCGTCTGCGTATCTCAAGTTGTTAATGATTCTTCTTCCTCCAATCCTGATGCTACATTTTTCTTCATATAGTCCAGCATTCTTCGCCAGCACCACAACTCAAAAGCATCAACTCTTCTTTGGTTTTCCTTATTCATTATCCAGCTCTCACATGCATAAGAGGCAATTGGAAATATCATGGCCTGTATCAGGCATACCTTAGTCCTCAAGGAGACATCCTTGTTCCTCAGCACTTGAAAGAGTTCCTTTGCTGTTGACCTGCCCAGTGTTACTCATCATCTAATGTCTTGACTGCTGCTTCCATTGGCATCGATTGTAGAACCAAGCAATGTGAATTCTTTGACAACCTCAGTCTTCTTTCCATTTATTGTGATGCTGCTTATTGGTCCAGTTGTGAGGATTTTTGTTTTCTTTATATTGAGACGTAATCCATACTGCAGACTGTATTCTTC
>NW_006921990.1:692162-692702 GCF_000298275.1 Orycteropus afer afer
TCTTCCCTTTTGGTTTTCTAACTCTAGGTCTTTTCACATTTCATTATAGTAATTGGCTTTGTCTGCTTGAGCTGCTCTTTGAAATCTTCTGTTCAGCTCTTTATCTTGTCATTTTTTCCATTTGCTCTAGCTACTCTCCACTCAAGGGCAAGTTTCAGAGTCTTTTCTGATTGTGTAGATCATAACAAATTGTGGGTAACATCGAAAAGAGTAGGAATTCCAGAACACTTGATTGTGCTCTTGAGGAATCTGTACATAGACCAGGAGGCGGTAGTTCGAAAAAAACAAGGGGACACTGCATGGTTCAAAATCAAGAAGGGAGTGTGTCAGATTTGTATCCTTTCCCCACACTTATTCTATCAGTATGCCAAGCAAATAATCTGAGAAGCTGGACTATATGAAGAAGAATATGGCATGAAGACTGAAGGAAGGATCGTTAACAATCTACAATATGCTGACAAAACAAGTTTGCTTGCCGAAAGTGAGGATGACTTAAAGGCACTTACTGATGAAGACTGAAGAATACAGTCTGCAGTATGG
>NW_006921990.1:693627-696049 GCF_000298275.1 Orycteropus afer afer
AATGGCTCACACATTTATAGAAGCTGGCAAGCCCAAAGTTCTTGGATCAAACATCAAGCTGGAGGCTTTCCCAACTCACGCAGCTGCAGGGGCTGACGAGCTCAAAATTGGCAGACAGTATACCAGCTGTTAACTCCAGTGAATGATGAATCCAAGATCTCCAGGCTGAATGGTGGATTGTTCACTCACAGACAGTTGTAGGCAGCACAATAGGATCCTGATCCACTGAAGAGTGTCTCTTCCCAGGATGTCCATAAATATATTGGAAGCAGGCCACATCCCTCGGGAAACTCCTTTTCAATGGATTGGCTGCTCAAAACTTATACATCAGATCCCATCATGGGAATAATCCACATCACAACTGCTTAACCATACAGAATTGTGGTCCAACCAAGTTGACACACAGCTCCAACTATCACAAAGTTCCATGAGGAGGAGGGTATGGATTTGTTTTACTTTACTATATAGACAGCAGAACTAGAAACAAAAGTTGGTCATTAAAGCAGCAGGTTCAAAAAGGTTGAAATATCTCAACATAACAATGAACTTTTGAGAATTATAGCTATTCTAATAATAAAATGAGTAATCCTAGAGGAATCCATTTCTCCACCCAATGGGGGTATTTAGATGAGCCTGTGTACACTGGGAAGGAGGTTAGTTACATTGGTTCAGTTTTTCACATGTATGTCAATCATAATCATCTGAGAATCCCTTAAAAAAATTAATATCCTCAGTCTCATTCCAAACACACTGTTACTAAGTTGGAATACCTGGGAATAAAAGCTGGAGGGAACTATTTATTTAAAGAAAGAAAAAAAAAAACTCACCAGGTTATATGTAATTAAAAAAAAAAAAAATCTGAACCAGTTGCAGATGAATCAATTCTGAGTAATGGGGACCTCATGTGTCCAGAGTAGAAATGCACCCCATAAGGTTTCAAGGCTATGATTTTTAAAAAGCAGAATGTCAGTCCTTTCATCTAGGTGCCTCTAGATGATTTTGAGCCATCAACTTTTCATTTAATAGTCAAGAACTTAACCATTTTTCCCACCTAGGCACTCCTTTATTATCTGATACCCATTGCTATTGAGTCCATTTGGGCACATAGTAACACTATAGCAGAGTAGAACTGCCTTGTACAGTTTCCAAGGTTGTAATATTTACAATGGAGCTCTGGTGGCATAGTGCCAATAGTTTGACTGCTAACCAGAAGGCTGGCAGTTCAAATCCACCAGCCCCTCCTCAGAAGGAAGATCGGGCAAGCTACTCTCATAGAGTACTGCCTCAGAAACATAAGGAGGGGTCACTATGAGTCGGAAATGACTCACCAGAAGTGAGTTTGGGTCTTTTGGGTAATATCTACAGAAGCAGACTTCCACATCTTTCTCCACAGAGCAGCTTATGAATTTGGACTGCTGACATTTCAGTTAGCAACAAAGCTCTTAACCACTGAGCCACCAGGGCTCCTATTATATCTAATAATGCTGGTCAAGTCAGTTTTTAGGTCTACAACAGCAGAGCAAAAGGCCTACATGAACTTCTGTCATTATGTTCAAATATGAAATCACAAAATTACATAATGTCATAATTTTCAAGAGAACCTTCAGGAAAAACAGCTTCTTCGGTAGGTTTTTTTAAGATAACCTAGCATGTCATGCCACTCCTCAGCAATTTAGATCTTGAAAACTTGTGAGTGGCTATCTAAAATGCAACTATTGGTTTCTCCCTATACAGAGCAAAGAAGAGTGAAGAAAATCAAAGACACAAGGAAATAAATAATCCAAAAGGCTAATGGATCACACAAACCCCATGACCTTGAAACCAGAGCTAGATGGTGCCTGGCTACCACTGCTAACTGCTTTGAAACAGATCACAATAGGAGGTCCTGGATAAAGTGGGAGAAAAATGTGGAACAAAACCCAAAATAATGAAAAAGACCTGGCTTATTGGTCTGATAGAGACTGATATAACCACTGAAACTACGGCCTTTAGACACTCTTCAGGCCTAGAGCTGAATTCACTGCGTGGCTCAACTTTCAGCCAAACCACAGACAGGCCTGTAAGGTGAATAGTAACACCAGGGAGGTAGACACTCCTTAGAACAATCAATCATACAAGATCAAAAGGGTAGCATTCTTCTGGGGAAAAAGCTCAAAAGGCCGGAAGGGACAGGAAAGAAGGATGAATGGAAATGGTAAACAGTGAGAAAGTGAGAAGTAGTTCTGTTACATTTTGGTGATTGCACTCAATGTCACAAAACTGTTGAATGGAAAACCAATTTGCTCTGCAAACTTTCAGCCAAATGACTATAAAGAGTTGTTTAAAAAAAAAAAAAAAGTCATTCCGCTCTTCAAATTAAACTTGCTTAAATAATATGACATTTATAAAACATCCGGTAATCTTTCATATAGCCTTTCCCCTT
>NW_006921990.1:696924-698558 GCF_000298275.1 Orycteropus afer afer
TCAAACCCACCAGCCACTCCTCAGAAGGAAGATGGGGCAATCTACTTCCGTAGTGATACTGCCTCGGAAACCCAAGGAGGGGTCACTATGAGTCAGTCCAACTCGACGGCACATAACAACAACAACAACAACAAAAAAAAAACGAATATTATTTAAATGAATAAATACTAGTGTGTGCTTCAGAAGTCATTGTGCCTTTGTTATACAATTCTGACCTTTTAATTATACTCCTTACATTATTTAGAGTAGAAACCTGCTTGCATACATGAACATATGTATTCATATTTAAGGTAATTGTCATGAGACATTGGGATGGAATTTTTTTCTCTGAATTTTTATGAAGCTTAAATAGTTATTTTGATGGAGATTAATGTTCCCTCTATAATTAAATGCAAGCTAAGTATTCAATCACTGTATCTCCCCAATTACCAGGCCATAGTTGACTCATCACCAACTTCAGATGAGCATTTTGATAAAGTGCCTTTGGAATTAAAGTTTCACTTTTATAGTTCTTTTAATTATTTTTTCTGCTTACTATTTACTTGGGAGCTCTGGTAGCATAGTGGCTAAGGCACTTGACTGCTCACCAGAAGGCTGGCAGTTCATACCCACCAGCCACTCCTCAGAAGGAAGATGGGGCAATCTACTTTCCTAGTGATACTGCCTTGGAAACCCAAGGAGGGATCGCTATGAGTCAGGTCTGACTCGACAGCACATAACAACAGCAAACAACAACAACTGTTTACTTATTTTAAATTATACTTTGATAGCTTCAAAAACTATTATCTCCAGCTGCATTGTGCCAAAATTACTGGTTACTACAGTGATCAAAGACTTTCTGGTTGTAACAAGCAGTGAAATAAAGGGAAATTTTTCAAACACGTATGCAATGTATCTGTGGACCAGAGGTTTGCTAACATCTTTCCAAGTTCTAAAAGTCTAAAACCCAGTGATGTCTGATTAAACATTATTGTTAGGTGCCGTCGAGTCATTTCCAACTCATAGCTACCCCATGCACAGCAGAAACACTGCCCAATCCTGCACCAGCTCCATGATCCCTGCTATACTTGAGCCTATCGTTGCAGCCACCATGTCAGTCCATCTCATTGAAGGCCTCCCCCTCATTCTTTGATCCTCCACCTTACCAAGCATGACATCCTTCTCCAGGGAACGGTCCCTTCTGACAACATGACCAAAGTAGGTGAGACAAGTCTGGCCATTCTAGCTTCTAAGGATCATTTTGGCTGCACGTCCTCCAGAACAGATCTGTCAGTTGTTTTAGCAGTCCATGGTACTTTCAGCATTCTTTGCCAGCACCTCAACTCAAAAGCATCAACTCTTCTTAGGTCTTCTTTATTCATTGTCCAGTTCTCACATGCATATGAATAAACATACCCATCCTTAAAAGACAACTATTTACAAGTGGCATAAAGACCAAGCAAAGAAGGAAAATAAGCTCGTGTTTAAAGGGCCATAATGTTGACAACAAAATTGAATGTCTACCCAGTAAAAAGATGTTGTTGTTGTTGTTATGTGCCGTCGAGTCGGCCCGGACTCATAGCGACCCCTCCTTGGGTTTCCGAGGCAGTATCACTACGGAAGTAGGATTGCCCAACCTTCCTTCCGAGGAGTGG
>NW_006921990.1:699705-700251 GCF_000298275.1 Orycteropus afer afer
AAAGACAGCCTCCTGGTCAAGATACAGGTTCCTCATGAGTACAATCAAGCATTTGGGAATTCCCATTCTTCTCAATGTTACCCATAATTTGTCATGATCCACACAATCAAATGCCTTTGCATAGACAAATACAACACAAGCAAACATCTTTCTGGTATTCTTTGCCTTGAGCCAAGATTCACCTGACAACAGCTATGATGTTTCTTGTTCTGTGTCCTCTTATGAATCCAGCTTTCACCTCTGGAAGTTCTCTGTCAATATACTGCTGCAAACATTTTTGAATTATCTTCAGTAAGATCTTACTTGCATGAAATATTAACAATATTGTTCTATAATTTCCACATTCTGTGGGATCACCTTTCTTTGGAATGGGTACAAATACAGATTTCTTCCAGTCAGTTGGCCAGGGAGCTGTCTTCCAAATCTCTTGGCATAACCAAGTGAGTGCCTCAAATGGGGCATTCATTTGTTGAAATAGGGAGACAAACCTCATGGTAGGTTTGTCCTACCATGGTGACATGTTCATGTGAGTTTTGAGGCTGAGCC
>NW_006921990.1:701711-711656 GCF_000298275.1 Orycteropus afer afer
AGAGCCAGGACGAGAACATATATGCACACCCATGTTCATCACAGCACTATTTACAATAGCCAAAAGATGGAAACAACCTAGGTGTCCATCAACTGAAGAACGCATAACCAAACCACAGTTTGGTTACACATAATGGAATACTGTGCAACCCTAAAGAATAATGTAGAATCTACAAAACACCACATAATGTGGACGAGCTTGGGGGACATAATGCTGAGTGAAATAAGTCAATAGAAGGACAATTATTGTATTAGTCTGTTATTGCAAAAAATCAAGGAAAGGTTTATATATGGAAGGAAATTTTGTTTTTGGTTACCAGGGGTGGGAGGGGAGGGGAGGGAACACTATTAGATAGGTAGAGACAAGTACTGATTTGTCTAAAGAAAAAGACAATGTACTAAATGTGAGTGATCAACACAGTGACATTGAGAAAGAAGAAGACATAGAGAGGTGCATGGGAGGTACAGACAACAAAGATGAACCCTTTTGCATATATAGTGCTGCATTGTCAGTGAAGGCAAACATTGCTATATGGGTGGATAGATGGGTGAACAGGCTGTACTATTAGCTATGTCTATACAGGAGGGAGTGTGCCCAAGACCACGTATAGGGTTAGCAGACCATGTTTCTACAAGTGTATTTGTATGTTCTGTAAGAATTCCCAGGTATATAGTAGAGCTGACAAGGGACAAGGTTGTCATCACTTCTAAGCCACAGTCAGCTTCCTGGAGGGAGTGAGTAGTTTGACATGTAGGCTCACGACCATGGTCCCAGGGGACACCGAGCTCAATTGACATGACATACTATACAAAAACATTGTTCCACATCCTATTCTGGCAAATAGCGACTGGGATCTTAAAAACTTGCAAGCAGACATCTAGATGCAATGATGGGTCTCTCCTCAACCAGAGCAAAGAAGAATGAAGAAAACCAAAGATGCATGGAAACAGTTAGACCAAGTGACTGGTACACCATGTGATCCTCAGCCTATATGACTATGAGGCCAGAAGAACTAGATGGTGTCTGGCTACAACTGTCAACCACTCAGTTGTTCTTGTTGTGATGTGCCCTTGAGTTGTACCGGACTCATAGCAACCTGTCCTTGGGTTTCCAAGGCAATATCACTACGGAAGTAGATTTCCTCATCTTCCTTCTGAGGACCTAGGGATGGCCGCAGGCCAAAGACAGTCACCTGCCACACACAAGGCTGGCAGTTCAAATCCACCAGCCACTCCCCACCAGGTAGCTGGGCCATCTCTTAGGAGCCCTGGTAACACAGTGCCCAAGGCACTTGATTGCTAAGCAGAAGGCTGGTGGTTCAATGACTCAGAGGGGGATCTATGTAGGAGGTCCTGGATAGAGTGGGAGAACAGTGTGGAACAAAACTCAAAATCATTACTAAAAAAAGGGACCAAGTTTACTGGTCTGATGGAGCTTGATGAAACCATGGAGACTATGGCCTCTAGCTGCCTTCAGGTCTGGAACTGAACCCACTCCTGTGGCTTCCAGCCAAAATAAGACAGGCATATCAGCTGAACATTTACATTAGGTAGATATACTTCTTGGAGAGAACAATCATGGGAGAATAGAAGGACTGTGTATGCATAGGGAGACAGCTCAGGGGGCAGGAGTGCATGGAGGGTGGACACAGGGAAGGGGTAACTATGGGGAGGAAGTGGGAGGGGAGCTGCTGCATTGTGGTAAATTGTAGTCAATGTCGTGAGACAAATGTGTACGTGAGCTGCTGTATGGAAAGTGAATTTGCTCTGTAAAGTTTCACCCAAATCACAATAAAAATTAAAATTAAAAATTCTCAAGTAAGCACATTCTAAAACAGGAGAGGAAGAATCAAAATAATGCACAAACTACAGGATATAGATTCAGGAATGGATCAACAAATTACACATATTGTTACTAGATTCCAATGAGTCAGTTTCAACTCATAGTGGCCCTATTTACAACAGGACAAAACACTGCCAAGTCCTGTGACATCCTAATAATTGTTGCCATATTTGTGCCTATAGGTGCAGACACTATGTCAATTCATCTCATTGAGGGTCTTCCTGTTTTTCAATGAGCCTGTACTTTAGCATGATGTCTATCTTCAGGAACTTGTCCATCCTGATAACATGTCCAAAATACATGAGACAAAATTTTGACATCATCTATTCTAAGGAGCATTCTGGCTGTCCTTCCTCCAAGATTGATCTGCCCGTGGTACACTGAATAGTCTTCTATAACACCTTAATTCAAATGCATCAATTGTTCTTTGGTTTTCCATATGCTTTATCTAGTTTAAGATGTATGTAAGGTGATTGAAAATACCACAGTTTGGGTCAGGCATACCTTAGACCTCAAAATGACATCTTACTTTTTAACATTTTAAAGAGGTCTTTTGCAGCAGATTTGCCCATGCCATATGTTATCTAATTTCTTCATTGCTGCTTCGATGGGCATAGATTGTGGATCCAAGAAAAATGAAATTCCTCTTCCATAGTGATACCATCTCAGAAACCCAAGGAGGAGTCGCTATGAATTGGTACCACTCAATGGCAGTGAGTTTGGTTTTTGGTCACAATTTCAATTTTTTCTCCATTTATCATGATGTTTACTAGCTCAGTTGTGAGGATTTTTGTTTTTTTTTATGTTGAGATATAATCCATACTGAAAGCTAAAGTCTGTGATCAGTAACTGCTTCAAGTCATTTTCACTTTCAACCATGTTTGATAATTTCCACATTACATTGGATCACCTTTCTCTGGAGTGGGCACACATACGAATCTCTTACAGTCAGGCGGCAAGGTAGCTGTCTTCCAAATTTCCTGATATACGTGAGTGAACACTTTCAGCACTGCATATGTTGAAATACCTTAATTGGTAGTCTATCAGTTCCTGCAGGCCAGTTTTTCCCCAATGTCTACAGTACAGCTTGGACTTCTGCCTTCAGTACCATCAGTTCGTGAACATATGCTAACTCCTGAAATGGCTGAACGTCAACCAATTATTTTTGGTACAGTAACTGTGTATTCCTTCCATCTTCTTCTGATGTTTCCTATATCCTACAATATTTTGCCCATATATGCCTTCAGTATTGCAACTCAAGGCTTGAATATTTTCTTCAGTTATTTCAGCTTACGAAATGCTAAGCATGTTCTTTTTTTCTCCCCCCAATTGTAATTTGGGTGAAAGTTTACAGAGCAAATTCACTTTCCATTCAGCAATTCACAAACACTTTGTCTCATGACATTGATCATGATTTACCACACTGCAACAGCTCCCCTCCCACTTCCTCCCCATAGTTACCTCTTCCCTGTGTCCTTCCCTCCAGGCATTCCTGTCCTCTGAGCTGTCCTCTTGTGCATGCATACACAGTCCTTCTGTTCTCCCATGATTGTTCTCTCCAAGGAATGTATCTACCTAGTGTAAATGTTCAGTTCATATGCCTGTCTTTTGTTTGGCTGGAAGACATAGGAGTGGGTCCAATTCCAGACCTGAAGGGTAGCTAGGAGCCATAGTCTTAGTAGTTCCATCAGGCTCTGTCAGACCAGCAAACCTGATCCCTTTTTTTTTTTTTCACAAATGATTTTGAGTTTTGTTCCACATTGTTCTCCCACTCTGTCCGGGATATCCTACATAGATCCACCTCTGAGTAGTTGACAGTGGTAGCCAGGCACCATCTATTTCTTCTGGTCTCATAGTCATATAGGATGAGGATCTCTTGGTGTACCAATCACTTGGACTAACTGTTTCCATGCATCTTTTGTTTTCTTCATTCTTCTTTGCTCTGAACGAGGAGAGACCCATTGTTGCAGCTAGATGGCTATTTCAAGACTTTAAGATCCCAGTCTCTACTCACCAAAGTAGGACGTGGAAAAATATTTTGTTTAGTATATTATGCCAATTGAGCTTGGTGTCCCTTGGGACTATGGTCCCAAGTCCACAGGTCAAACTACTCACTCCCTCTGGGTAGCTGGCTGTGGCTAAGAAGTAATGACAACTTTGTACCTTGTCAGATTTACTATATACCTGGGAATTCTTACAGAACATACAAATACACTTTAGAAACATTTTCTGCCAACCCTACACATGGTCTTGGGCACACTCCCTGCTTCATAGACATACTTAATAGTTCAGCCTGTCCACCCATGCATCCACCTTTATATCTATGTTTGCCATCACTGAAAACACAGTACTGTATGAGCAAAAGGGTTCATTTTTGTTGTCTGCACCTCCCACGTACCTCTCTGTGTCTTCCTCTTCCTCAATGCGACCGTGTAGATCATTCACATTTGGTACATTGCCCTTATCTTCACACAAATAAAAACTTGTCTCTACCTATCTAACAGTGTTTCCTCCCCTCCCCTTACACCCCTGGTAACCAAGAAAGAAAATTTCCTTTCATATATAAACATTGCCTTGACTTTTTACAATAATGTACTAATACAATATTTGTCCTTCTGTGATTGACTTATTTCACTCAGCATAATGTCCTCCAAGTTCATCCACATTATGCGGTGTTTTGCAGATTGTATGTTATTCTTTGGGGCTGTGTAATATTCCATTATGTGTATGTACCATAGTTTTATTGTCCATTTTTCAGTTAATGGACACCTAGGTTGTTTCCATTTTTTGGCTATTGTAAATAGTGCTGCGATGAACATGGATGTGCATGTATCTGTTCTTGTCCTGGCTTTCACTTCTTTAGGATATTTACTTAGAAATGGAATGACTCAGTATTTCTAATTCCAACTTTTTAAGGAATTGTCATACTGCTTTCCACAGTGGTTGTACCATTTTACAGTCCCACCAACAGTGTATGAGAGTCCAAATCTCTCAGAATCCTCACCAGCATTTGTTATTTTCTGTATTGCTGAACTTTACTACTAGTACTGGAGCAAGATGGTACCTCATTGTTGTTTTGATTTGCATCTCTCTAGTGATCATGAGCATTCCTTCATATGTTTGTTGGCTGTCTGAATATCTTCTTTGGTGAAGTGTCTATTCATGTCTTCTGCCTACTTTTTAACTGGATTATTTGTCTTTTTGTTGTTGAGATGTTGGAGTTTTCTATAAATTCTAGAGATAAGTCCCTTGTCAGACATGTCATTGCCGAATATTTTTCCCCAATCTGTAGGTTCTCTTTTGACTCTTTTGGAGAAGTCTTTGGAAGCACATAAAAATTTAATTTTTAGAAGAGAAATGCTAAACGTGTTCTTCATTTTTTGTTTTCTAACTCTAAGTCTTTGTACATTTCATTATAATACTTTGTCTTCTCAAGCCAACTTTGAAATCTACTTTTTTTTTCCAAATGTGATCATTTCTTCCTTTCATTTTAGCTATTCTACATTCAAGAGCAAGTTTCAGAGTCTCTTCAAACATCCATTTTGGTCTTTGGTGGCCTAGTGCCTAAGACATTTGACTGCTAACCAAAAAGGCTGGTGGTTCAAATCCACCAGCCACTCCTCAGAAGTAAGATTGGGCAATCTACTTCAGTAGAGACACTGCCTTGGAAATCCAAGGAGGGGTCGCTATGAGTCTGGACCAACTTGACAGCAGTGAGTTTTAATGACCTTTTTCTTTCTTAATATATGACATCCTTGATATCATCCCACAACTTTTCTAGTTGATCATTGGAGTTCAGTGCATCAAATTGGTTCCTAAAATGGCCTCTAAATTCAGGTGGAATATACTTAAGGTCATATTAAGGCTCTCTTGGACTTGTTTGAATCTTCTTCAACTTAAACTTGCATGTGAGCAAGTCCATAGTCAGCTACTGGCCTTGGTTTGGCTGAAGATGCTGAACTTCTCCAACACCTCTTTGCACAGATGTAGTCAATTTTATTTCAGTGTATTTCATCCAGCAAGGTCTGTATACATAGTTACCCTTTATGTTGTTGAAAAAATATATTTGCAATGAAAAACTTGCTGATCATGCAAAATTACATCATGCAATCCCTGGTGCCATTTCTATCCTCAAGGCCATAATTTCCAACCACTAATGCTTCTTCTTTATTTCCAACTTTTGCATTCCAATTAGTAGTAATCATCAATTCATCTTGATTGCATGTTTGATCAATTTCAGACTCCAGAAGTCAGTGAAAATCTTTGATTTCTTCATCTTTGACATTAGTATTGGTGTGCAAATTTGAGTTAATAGTTGGATTAACAGGTTTTCCTTGTAGACATAGAGATTTTATCCTATCACTGACAGAACTGTCCTTCAGGGTAGATCTTGAAATGTTCTTTTTCATAATGAATGAGATGCCATTCCTCTTCAATTTTCATTTCTAGTATGTGATTGTTGTTGTTATTAGGTGTCATCAATTCACCTCTGCCTCATAATGACCCTATGTACAGCACAATGAAACACTGCCAGTCCTGTGCCAGCCTCACAAGCTCTACTATGCCTGAGCTCATCACTGCAACTATGTGTTAATCCATCTTGTTGAGGTGCTTCCCTTCTTTCATTGACACTCTGCTTTACCAAGCATAACATCCTTCTCCAGGGAATGGTCCCTTTGGATAACATGACCAAAGTAGGTGAGACAAAGTCTGGCCATTCTCACTTCCAAGGAGCATTCAGATTTGTTAGTTCTTTCAGCAGTCCATGGTACTTTCAGCATTCTTTGCCAACACAGCTCAAAAGCATCAACTCTTCTTTGATCTTCCTTATTCATTATCTTGCTCTCACATGCATATGAGGCAATTGAAAATACCATGGCTTGGATCAGGTACATCTTAGTCTTCAAGGACACAACTTTCCTCTTCAGCACTTAAAAGAGGTCTTTTGCAACAGATTTGCCCAATGCAATACGTTGTCTGATATCTTGACTGCTGCTTCCATTTGTATTGATTGTAGAACCAACCAATATGAAGTCTGACAACTTCAATCTTTTCTCCATCTATAGTGATGCTACTTATTGGTCCAGTTAGGAGGATTTTTATTTTCTTTATATTGAGGTGTAATCCATACTGCAGACTTTAGTCTTTAATCTTCACCAGTAACTGCTTCAAGTCATTCTCACGTTCAATAAGCAAAGTTGTGTCTTCTGTGTATCTGGGATTTTTGGTGAATCTTCCCCAAATCCTGATGCCACATTCTTCTTCATATACTCCAGTTTCTCAGATTATTTGCTCAACATAGAGATTGAATAAGTATGGTGAAAGAATACAACCCTGACACACTTCTTTCTTGATTGTAAACCATGAAGTATGCCCTTGTTCCATTTGAATGACAGCCTCCTGGTCTATGTACAGGTTCCTCATGAGTACAACTAAGTGTTCTGGAATTCCCATTCTTCTCAATGTTATTCACAATTTGTTATGATCCACACAATTGATTCCCTTTGCACAGTCCATAAAACACAAGTAAACATCTTTCTGGTATTCTTTGCTTTGAGCCAAAATCCATCTGACAGTAGCTATGATATCTCTTGCACCACATCCTCTTCTGAATCCAGCTTGTATTTCTGGAACTTCTGTGTCAATGTACTACTGCAACCATTTTTGGAGAGTTATCTACAGTAAGATTTTACTTACATGTATACTTACATCAATTATATTTTTTGATAATTTCCACATTCTGTGGGTCCCTTTCTTTGGAATGGGTACAAATATGGATCTCTTCCAGTCAGTTGGCCAGGTAGCTGTCTTCCAAATCTCTTGGCATAGCCAAGTCAGTGTCTCCAGCACAGCATCCATTTGTTGGAATATCTAATGGGTATTCCGTCAATCCCTGGAGCCTTGCTTTGAGCCAATTCCTTCAGTGCAGCTTCAAATTCTTCCTTTGTGATCATATGCCACCTCCTGAAATAGATGATCATCTACCAATTCTTTTTGGTATGGTGACTCTGTGTATTCCTTCCATCTTCTTTTGATGTTTCCTGAATCATTCAACACATTGCCCATGGAGTCTTTCAATAGTGCATTTGAGGCTTAAATTTTTTCCCTAGTTCTTTCATCTTGAGAAATGCCGAACATGTTCTTCCCTTCTGATTTTCCAACTCCAGGTCTTTCACATTTCATTATAATAATTGATTTTGTCTTTTCAAGTGCTCTTTGAAATCTTCTGTTCAGCTCTTTTATCCTGTTGATTCTTCCATACACTTTAGCTACTCTCCGTTCAAGGACAAATTTCAGAGTCTCTTCTGATATTCATTTTGTTTTTTTCTTCTTTTCCCATCCCTTTAATTACCTCTTGCTTTCTTCATGGATGATGTTCTTGATGTCATCCCACAGTTCCTCTGTTTTTTTCATTGGTGTTCAATGCATCAAATCTATTCTTTACGTGGTCTCTAAATTCAGGATATAATCAAGATCATATTTTGGCTCCCATGGACTTGTTTTAATTATATTCAGCTTCAACTTGAACTTGCATATGAGCATTTGATGGTGTGTTCCACAATCAGCTCCAGGCCTTGTTTCAGCTGAAGATATTGAGCTTCTCCATCACCTCTTGCCACAGATGTAGTCAATCTGATTCCTGTGTATGCTGTCTGATGATGTCCATGTATATAGCCTCCATTTGTGTTGTTGAAAAGAGGTATTTGCAAGGAATAAGTCATTGGTCTGGCAAAATTCTATTGTGTGATCTCCATCATTATTTCTATCACCAAGGCCACATTTTCCAACTACTGGTGATTCATCTTTGTTTCCAACTTTTGCGTTTCAATCACCAGTGATAATTAACACATCTTGATTGTCTGTTTGGTCAATTTCAGACTGTAGAAGTTGGTGAAAGTCTTCACTTTCTTCATCTTTGGCTTTGATGGTTGGTGCTTAAATTTAAATAATAGTAGTATTAACTAGCCTTCCTTGTAGGCATATGGATATTATCCTATCACTGACAACATTGTACTTCAGGATAGATATTGAGATTCATTCTTTGTGATGATAAATGCCACAGCATTCTTCTTCAATTTATCATTCCTGGCATAGTAGAGCACATGATCATCTGATTCAAAATGGCCAAAACCAGTCCATTTCTGTATACTAATGCCTAGAATAGTGATCTTCATGCTTTCCATTTCATTTTTGAGCCAAGTTTCCTGTTGTTGTTGTTGTTATGTGCTGTCGAGTCAGACCTGACTCATAGATAACCCCTCCTTGGGTTGCCAAGGCAGTATCACTACAGATCAAATTGCACACTCATAAGGCTAGATACATCCTCATTTGTTCATAAAATCCAATCTTTTACTTTGTATACAGAATTTAAATCCTTTACTTGAAGAATATAAATATGATAAACCATTATCAATCTGTGACTATGTTTCACAGATGACAAAGGAGGAAATTATCTTCTAGTGGCAAGAATAGCATATGAAGAAGGTGTAATTTATTAATTAGAAATATATTTGTCTTTGAATGACAAAATTGCAAAATAATATTAGCTTTTAAAATAAATAGAATTTCTTTCTCTCTCAAGAAAAATTCAATAAGTTCCATCTAGCTATCCATTTGGCTTGGCTTCCATAAACAAATTCAGTTTAGGTCCAAGAAGGTTACTCTAGCTCCATCTGCTAGTCTAGTCAGCAGGTAGAAGAAAAAGGAAGGAGAAGGTCATATACCCACCCTAAAGGCATTTCTTAAAAGTTGTCCAGCAGTTCCACTTACATCACATTGGCCAACATCCAGCCAAATGAATGTCTGGCTAAAAGAAAGACTGAAAAAATAGTCTTAATTTTTTGCTAACCTAATTTTAACTCAGTCAAAATTAAGGAATTCTATTACTGAAGAAGGAGGGAAGAACTTGGGTGACCATGTAATTTATCTACCAAATGATAATGTTATTCCATTGAGAGAAAACATCCTTAATGATGCCAGGGCAGCAGGCATAAATTGAGACATGTGGCTACCTTTAAGGAGCTCTGGTAGCATAGTGCCTAAGGCACTTGACTGCTAACCAGAAGGCTGGTGGTTCAAACCCACCAGCCACTCCTCGGAAGG
>NW_006921990.1:712286-715873 GCF_000298275.1 Orycteropus afer afer
ATGGAAATGTTCTATGTCATGATTGTGCTGGTGGCTATTTGGTTGAATTCATTTGTCAGAACTCATTGAATTGTACATCTAAAAGTGGTAAATATTGTTTATAAGTTATATCTCAATAAAATTGACTAATTAGAGAGACAGAGAGAGAGAGACACCTTTGATATATCTAAAAAATGATGGTCAAGGCCTAGAGGTGTGGAAGGTGTGAGTTTACAGTTCTCTACTCACTACTCAATATTACCATTTGTATTTTTATAAGTGGAGACTGAATGGGATACCCCCTCCCCACTTTATCAGAATGAATTCCCATTCCCTTGTGTATCTATGTGGTGCTCCAGATAACCTGCAGCTCTTAATTTGGCCTGTAATCCTAGAAGACCCACCCTTTAATAACATGCTTATTTTTTATGTGGTCCATTTGCTTCTACCTTACCTGATTACATGATTACATTCTTCAATGTTTTTCTTCCATCTATTTATTTGATAGTCTACATGCCTACAATCTTTGAATGAGCAAAACTTTAGGTCCTCCCTGAATGTAGGAATAAGCCATGTAGTACTATAAACTATCCATGGAAAACCAGCAGAAAAGAGCACACTCGGCATTTCTCAAGCTGAAAGAACTGAGAATAAAAAATTAAAACTCGAATTACAATATTGAAAGATTCTATGTGTAATATGTTGAACAACGCAGGAAACATCAAAAGAAGATGGAAGGAATACACAGAGTCACTGTACCAAAAAGAATTGATAGATAATCATCTATTTCAGGAGGTGGCATATGATCAAGAACCAATTACTAAAGGAATGGTACCAAAAAAGAAGTCAAAGCTGCACTGTGAGAATTGGTGAAAAACAAGGCTCTACAAACTGATGGAATACATGTTGACGTGTTTCAACAAGCAGATGCTGCCCTAGAAGCACTCACTTGGTGATGCCAAGAGATTTGGAAGACAGGTACTTGGCCAACTGACTGGAAGAGATCCGTATTTGTACCCATTCCAAAGAAAGGTGATCCCACAGAATGTGGAAATTATTGAAAAATATTGATACCACACCCAAGCAAAATCTTACTGAAGATAATTCAAAAATAGTAGTAGCAGTATATTGACAGGGAACTTTGAGAAATGCAAACTGGATTCAGAAAGGGAGGTGAAACAAGGGATATTATAGCTGATGTCAGATGGATTTTGGCTTAAAGCAAAGAATACCAGAAAGATGTTTACTTGTGTTTTATTGGTTGTGCAAAGGCATTCGATCATGTGGACCATAACAAATTGCAGATAACATTGAGATGAATGGGAATTCCAGAACACTTAATTGTGCTCATTAGGAACCTGTACATAGACCAGGAGGCTGTTGTTCAAACAGAATAAGGGGACACTGAGTGGTTTAAAATCAAGAAGGGAGTGTGTCATGGTTGTAGCCATTCACCTTATTTATTCAATCTGTATGCTGAGCAAATAATCTGAGAAGCTGGACTATATGAAGAAGAATATGGTATCAGGATTCATGGAAGACTCATTAACAACATGAGATACACCGACAACACAACTTTGCTTGCTTAAAGTGAGGATGACTTCGAGCACTTACTGATGAAGATTAAAGACTACAATCTGCAGTATGAATTATACCTAAATATAAAGAAAACAAAAATCCTCCCAACTGGACCAGTAAGCAACATCACGATAGATGGAGAAAAGATTGAAGTCATCAAAGACTTCATATTGCTTGGTTCTACAATCAACGCCAATGAAAGCAGCAGTCAAGACATCAAAAGACATATTTCATTGGGAAAATCTTGCAAAAGACCTCTTTCAAGTGCTGAAAAGCAAAGATGTCTCCTTGAAGACTAAGGTGGGCTTAACCCAAGCCATGTGCTAAGAGGGCAAGGAGGACACATCTTCTGACCTCCTGTAACTGGACAAGAGGAAGACAGAATTACCATCAATAGCCCAAGGCCTATTCCTGTGAGGTCAGACATGCTGCCTCCATTCAGCCCTTTCACCAACCCTGACACCAACCATTCTTCTTGCAGCACCCACCACCTCTTTGCTGGGTTTGATAATTTGCTGCAGTGGCCACACAGAACTCACAGATTATGGGGTTTATTAGGGAAGCACCAGGCTACAATTCAAGTTCAGGAAAAACACTCAGTCTCTCTCTCAGCCCACTGTCTCTCAGCCAACAGTCTTTCACAGTCTCTCTCCAAGCAGTGCATGTCCCTCGGAGTCTCACTCAGCAATGTGTGTCTTTTGCATCTCTTTCCCAGCAGCACGTGTCTCTCAGGAGTGTGTATCTCTTTCAGCAGCATGTCCTTCTCAACCAGAAGTCAGAGAGAGACTTCTGCCTCTATCTAGGAGGCCTCCTTTTGAGCCTGGCAGAGTGGCCAAACTAGCCAATCATAACATCAGAATTCTAAGCACGTGAAAGAGAGCAAACTTTCCAGAACATTACTTTGTGCTGACATATTGTGTGGATGATTTTAACAATCAGAAACTACTCAGTTTCACACAGAAAATTCCACCATGGAGTTTACAAAGACTTATGGCTAGAAAAGCCAGACCAGGTAATTCACTACACCGCACCATGGTATTTTCAATTGCCTCATATGCGTGTGAGAGCTGGACAATGAATAAGCAAGACCAAAGAAGAGTTGATGCATTTGAGTTGTGGTGTTGGGGAAGAATGCTGAGAATACTGTGGACTGCTAAAAGAACTAACAAATCTGTCCTGGAGGAAAGGAAGCCAGAATGTTCCTTGGAAGCGAGAATGGCCAGACTTCCTCTCAACTACTTTGGTCATGTCAGAAGGGACCATTCTCTGGAAAAGCTGTCATACTTGTTAAAATGGAGGGTCAACAAAATAGTGGAAGCCCCTCAACAAGATGGATTGACACAGTGGCTGCAGCAATGGGCTCAGGTAAAGTTGGGATTTTGAGGCTGGCACAGGACTAGGCAGTGTTTTGTTCTGTTGTACATAGGGTCTCTATGATTCAGAGATGACTCAAAAACACATAACAACAACAACATGGGAAAGAATATTGGGAATTTTGACAGCAGAGTCATTGTAGCTTTATTGTGAAACACCTTCCATGCCAAGGAGAGGAGTTTTTACCCAATTCAGTAGCCAAATGAGACCCATTTAAAGGGGTTTCTGAACATTTTGTGCAGGAGAATGATGCAATGAAACATGCTCCAGTAAGATGAGTCTGGGGAAGTATTATAGGATAAACTAGAGAAGGGAGAGATTGTAGGAAGCAGGATCAATTAGAAAATCTTCACATGACCTAATTGAAAACAAATGAAGGTCTGAAAAAAATCAGGGCAGTGGGTGCAGAGGAGATGAGGAGCTGAGAGCTGTGGAGGAGGGTGCAACCAGAGACTATTCTCCCTCCACCCACCACCCTTTGGCCCAGACCCAGAAATGCAGTGGGGAGGAAAAAGAGTACAGTCTGACAAATAAGGGTGTGGGTGGCCCTGGAACAACCTACTGAGAACATAGAAATTTTTATCACCCCCTATAATTTCAATTTCTGCATCCTACTCACACTATTTAGGATATTGCTATATGTATATGTCTATCTA
>NW_006921990.1:715973-722983 GCF_000298275.1 Orycteropus afer afer
TTCTTTTTGAAAAATTGGATTCTAATATAACTGGCTACAGCCCATAAGATTATTATGGTTGTGTTGCCCTCCTTCAGTAATGCCCATCTCCTCCCTATAATTTTTCTAATTATTCTACATGTGCCTTTCAATTGCCTATACAGTTGGCTACAAAGTGTTTCTTTCTTTCTTTTTCTTTATTATTTTTCTGTTGGAGCATATTTTGTAGTAGATTTATAAAGTTTAACTCCCACTCTAGCTCAGATGCAGCAGTCAAGAAATCAAATGACATATTGCATTGGGAAAATCTGCTGAAAAAAAACTTCTTTAAATTATTGAAACCAAAGTTGTCACCTTGAGGACTAAGGTGTGCCTGTCCCTAAATCAAACCAAACCAAACTCACTGCAGTTGAGTCGATTTCATCTCTTAGTGCCCCTCCTTGGGTTTCCGAGGCAGTATCTCTACAGAAGTAGATTGCCGAATCTTCCTTCTGAGGAATGGCTGGTGGCTTTGAATTGCCAGCTTTCTGGTTAGCAGTCAAATACCTTAAGCACTATGCCACCAGAGCTCCTAGCCATGGTATTTTCAATCACCTCATATACATGTGAAAGGTGTACAATTAATAAGGAAGACTGGAGAAGAATTTGATACCCTTGAATTATGGTGTTGATGGAGAATATTGAATCCATTGTGGAATGCCAGAAGAACAAACAAATCTGTCTTGGAAGAAGTACAGCCAGAATGCTCCTTAGAAAAGATGGCAAAACTTTGTCCCACATACTTTGAACTTGTAATCAGGAGGGAACAGTTTCTGAAGTAGGGCATCATCATGCTTGGAAGTGGAGGGTTAAGGGGATGAAGACCCTCAACAAGATGGATTGACACAGTGATTATAACAATAAGCTCAAACATGGCAACAGTTATAAGGATGGCACAGGACCGGGCAGAGTTTCATTCTGTGTACATAGGGTCACTATAACTCAGAACTGACTCGATGGCACCTAACAACAACAACAAGCTCAGATATGAAGAGACAATGAAAATTCATTATAATTCTCTACTTAACCTACCCTCTGTCTTAACCTAATCCTTATAAGTTAGAAAAAACATACAAATTAACAAAATTAGGTTAAAACTTAATCCAATCTAATAGTGCTAACTTCCCCTTATGACAGGTTCAAAAAATCATTTCATCCCCAAACTAGCCCCTTTCCTCTTCTCTTCTGCCTATGACGACATATTGTGCTTGACAGAGGGTGAGATGGGGGGTGAGAGTAGGGGCATAAGGCTTTGTTCCTGGTGGAAAAGTAAAGAGTCAGAATCATCAGTGCAATGTACTCTGCTTTCCAAGGTTTCCATGGCAACATTCCTGGCTCTTGGGTGCTGTTTTCTCTGCTGCTAAGCTGCATAGCTTCAGTCTTTGTCAGTGGGACTCCTGTTTTAGTCTCCATTGGCTTTTTTAGCACCTAGTACTATACCCTGGTTGACCCTGTTTCATCCTTGTTCCCACTGTCCCACAGAGCACACATCTCTGCATCTCCATTAGTCCACTAGCCTGGTGGTCCACCAAGCCCTACCCTAGATTCATCATCACCTGATGGAGCCCCTGGCTCTCAACTTAGCCTCTCACTGCAGGTGCTGAAGGCAACTCAGAAAAGCCACACTGCAAAATCTCCCCCTTTGACCATACTATGTAGCTACTTTGTTATGGCTATAACCAAGGTTCATGCAAGATGAGGCTATGAGGTGATTTCTTTCCAACACCCTGAATAGGAAGCAAGAAAACAGGGACAAAGATCACCTTCCTTTTGCCATCCACATTATCTTAACTAATCTATCTCCTTTGGAATTAGGGAAGCTAGACACACAAATTCAACTCTTCCATTAATTAGAAATGTGTTCTCAGATGAGTTATTTACCATATCTGTGTCTCAGCTCTCTCAACTTTAAAATAGGAATGACATAAAAATTTACTTCATAGTGTCATTGTAAGAACTGAGCAAACTGATACATAAAAGTACTTATAACAGATCCTTATAACATGAAAGATTCAACAAATGTTAACTTTTTTTGTCCTTTTAAAAAATTTCATGGGATAAAAAAGGAGAAATTTTCTATTTCTTTCTTTATTGATATTTTCTTTATGTCTCCATCCAATCCTTAATAGCGGATTGACACATCTTTTCTCTATCACAGGAAAGCTCAATACAGAGTCCTCCATACTTGGTTGTGGGTGTGCTGCAAAAGAAGATAAAAGAAATTAAATTTCTTTTAATTTAAATTAAATTTCTCGTGCAGAAACCTAGAACTATGATTCTGCTGCATGATCTTGTGATAAAATAATGAAGGCTGACCATTTTCTTCATTTCTCTCTTCTTACTATTCCTTTCCTAACAAATTATAATCCCTACTGCCACCACCTCTCTATCCTCCAGATATTTAGTTAACTGTTGTTGTTGATGTGTGACATAGAGTCAACTCTGAAACATAATGAGAACAGGATAGAACTCTCCCCATAGGGTTTCCTAAGCTACTAATCATTACAGGAGCAGATCATCAGACCTTTTCTCCCTTGGAGTTGTTGGTGGGTTTAAACCACCAACCTTTCAGTTAACAGCCATATGCTTAACCATTGGTCAACAAGGGCTCCTTATTTAGTTGACTTTGTTGTTGTTGTTGTTATGTGCCGTCAAGTCGGACCCGACTCATAGAGACCTCTCCTTGGGTTTCCAAGGCAGTATCACTAAGGAAGTAGATTGCCCAACCTTCCTTCTGAGGAGTGGCTGGTGTGTTTGAACCACCAGCCTCCTGGTTAGCAGTCAAGTGCTTTAGGCACTATGCTACCAGAGTTCCATTTAGTTGACTAGGGTAGTACAAATGGTTAAGCACTCAACTATTACCTGACAGTTTAGCAGTTGGAACACACCCAGAAGTCCTAGGAAGGCAGGCCTGGATATTTGCTTCCAAAAGGGCATAGCATTGAAACCCCTATGGAGTAGTTCTATTCTGCAACAGGGATCTCTGGTGGCATAGTGTCTAAGGCATATCACTGCT
Organism: Orycteropus afer afer; assembly: GCF_000298275.1. NCBI lineage: Eukaryota > Metazoa > Chordata > Mammalia > Tubulidentata > Orycteropodidae > Orycteropus > Orycteropus afer. Next base: position 719,008 of record NW_006921990.1, read on the forward strand.
AACCAGAAGGTTGATGGTTCAAACCAAACAGCCACTCCTTGGAAGGAAGATTGGGCAATCTACTTCTGCAGTGATACTGCCTTGGAAACCCAAGGAGGGGTCACTATGAGTCAGATCTAACTTGACAGCAGTGAGTGAGACTCTGCAACATGGGGTCTCCATGACTCAAAATGGACTTGACTGCATGCAACAAAATGATGACAACAGGATAAATTAAGATCTTGGGGAGGCAAATGAGAATAGCACATTCAAAATTTTATATGTTACCCCTTTTCACTTATATATTACTAGAGTAGCCTTTGTACTTTAGGAACTGGACAAATAATCAGAATTATGCTCAAATTTATCTGTCTTATCCAATTTAAAGTTTGCATAAGATGATCTCAAGTATAAAATTAAGTAAACTGAAACTTCATCTATTGCCAATAATAAATGCCAAAATATGCAAACTACTTCTTGCTTTTTTCCCAAGATATTGTTTCTTAGAATCAAAAGAGGCTCATTAAAAGTAGCCTATTCTGGACAAATTATCCAATAGAAAGAAATTTCAACAGATACAGTATTATATGACTATACAACTTTAACTAAAAACAGTGAGAATAACTACTTGTGATATTAAATGGAAGGGAAAGAGTATAAAACCCACTAATCCTTAGTGTAAGTCAAAACTCAAGAGTAAATTGTAGGTTCTAGTAAGATGGCAGAATAGGCAGACAGACTGAACAGACCCTCTTCAACAAAGAAAAGGGGAACCAATTAATACAGATAGAGAAGATAATCCTGGAGCCCTGAGCTTTGAAGGGAAGGATATGGAAGTGGACTAAACTCTAACTAGTAGAAGAATCTACATGAAAACCCCAAAAAAGGAGACACACAGAGCTGTGGTCTGTCTGCGATCCTGATGGCACAGACAGCTTGGATATTGGCAAGTGGTGTTAAGACCTAAGAATTGACCTAAAAATCAGTCCAGCTAGCCAGGGCCTGCACAGAGGACTGCACTGCTGGCTGGTGAATAAAAGGGGAAGCAGCAAAGAAGGAGACAAACTGAGCTGTGGACTTTTGTCCATCCAGAGGGCACAGCCATTTTGAATGTTTACAAGAGGTTAGACCATTTTGGATGTTTAATGCGATGGCATTCACCCAGATTCTAGGGACTTAAGAATATGCTCCTTTCCAGTCATTTGTGTCCTGAATGTCCTTGTGGTTCCCAGCAAGCAGAGCCTATTCTTAAATATTGTACTGCCTTCGAGTTGATCTCAACCCACAGAAATCCCTCCTTGGGTTTCCAAGGCGGTGTCAATACAGAAGTAGATTGTCCAACCTTCCTTCCAAGACACTTCTCGGACAAAATCACAGAATAATTTCAAAAGGAAATACAAGAACAAAATGACAAAATAAATGAAAAATTAGAAATGATTCAAAATCTACAGACAGAAATCTAGAAGATTAATACTAAATTGTCAGAAATAGATCACACATTGAAAGGGCAAAGAAGTAGAATTGATGTAATGGAAGACAGAATTAATGAGATTCAAGACAAATACCTGAATACTTCTTGGGAAAGGGATCAATAAGAAAAAAGATCAAAACAAAATGAAGAAACACTAAAGTTCATGTGAGATACCATCAAAAGGAATAACCTATGTGTAAAAAGAATCCAGAACAAGAAGAGGAAAAGAAAACCACTGAGAAAAATTGTCCAAGATTTCTTTCAAGAGAACTTCTCTGATATGATGAAAGATGAGGATATATCAATTCAGGAAGTCCAATGAACCACAAACAGGATAGATCAAAAGAAAAAAGAAAAGCACAACAAATAATCATCAAACTCATCAAAATCAAAGACAAAGAAAGAATATTGAAAGAAGCACTAGAAAAACAAAGTTACTTACAATGACAACCAATAAGAATAAGCTCTGATTTCTCAGCAGAAAAAATGCAGGTGAGAAGGAAGAAGGATGGTATATATAAAACCCTGAAAGAGAAAAATTTCCAACCAAGAATTATATATACCACAAAAATGTCCCTAAATATGATGGTGAAATTAGGAGATTTCCAGATAATTAGAAATTAAAGGAAAAAACCAGACTAACCTTAGGAGAGATACTAAAGGGAGTCCTTTGAATAGAGAACCAATGACAGCAAAAATATGCACAAGATGGCATAACCCAGAAACCAACAGAGCAATGGAAGTATCCAAAGTAAAAAAAAAAAAACTTGCAAGATTGTAAAACAGGGAACCAGAGACATGAACTAGCAAATAAGGACAACTACAAACCAAAATGAGGGAAAATACTATAGTTACAGAACTTCTAAATGGTGAGAAAGTCAAGAGAGTTGCAAGATAGAATGGACTGTTCTAAACTTGGGGAGAAAACTATAAACCACAGGGTAACTTCAAAGAAAAATGATAAACCTTCACATCACAATAAAAAAGAGGACAAGCACAAAGATTTAGCAAATAGTAAAACAATAGCAACAAAAGAAAGGATAAAATGATTTATAAAAATATGAGCTCACCACAGAAAATTATAGGGAATGAAGGAATCAGGAACACCATGAAAAAAAAAACAAATAACAAAATGCCAGCAATCAATTCATTCTTGTCAATAATTACACTGAATGTTAATGGATTAAATGCACCACTCAACAGAAGGAGAGGCGTAGACTGGATAAGAAAACATAACCCATCAATATACTGTCTACAAGAGGCACACCTCAGAGACAAAGACAAAAATAGACTAAAAATCAAAGTTTGGAAAAAGATATATCAAGCAAATGACAATCAAAAAAAGAGCAATACTGGCAATGTTAATTTCTAATCAAATTGAGTTTAAGACAAAAACCACCATACGAGACAAAGAAGGACATTATATAATGATTAAAGGATCAATTGAACAAGAAGATATAACCATAGTAAATATCTAAAGACCTAATGAAAGAGCCCCAAAATACATAAATCAGTCTTTAAAATGGTTGAAATGGCAAATAGATGATTCCACAGTCATAGTGGGGGATTTTAATATACCACTTTCAATGAAAGATGGAACAACTGGAAAGAAACTCAACAAAGATGCAGAACAGCTAAACAATACAATCCACCAACTTGACCTTATAGACATCTACAGAGCACTTCACGCAACTGCAGCACAATATAAAATCTTTTCCAATGCACATGGAACATTCTCCAGGATAGACCATATGTTAGGCCATAAAGCAAGCCTTAATAAATTTAAAAACATTGAAATACTGCAAAGCATGGGAGCTCTGGTAGCGTAGTGCCTAAGGCACTCTTGACTGCTAACCAGAGGGCTGGCAGTTCAAATCCACCAGCCACTCCTCAGAAGGAAGATGGGACAATCTACTTCCGTAGTGATACTGCCTTAGAAACCCAAGGAAGGGTGACTATGAGTCTGGTTCGACTCGACAGCACAGAGCAACAACAACAACAACTGCAAAGCATCTTCTCAGATCACAATGCTATAAAGTTAGAAATCAATAACAGGAAGATGAACAGAAAAAGACCAAACACATGGAAACTGAACAACACCCTGCTTAAGAAAGACTGGGCAACCTAGAAAACCCAAGAGACTCAGTCAAAAACCTCCTGGAACTAATTGAGAGATTTAGCATCATGGCAGGATATAAGATCAACATCCAAAAATCAGTTGGATGCCTCTACACCACCAAAGAGATTGCTGAAAAAGAAATAAGGAAATCAATACTATTTTCAATACCTACCAAAAAAATAAAATACTTGGCAATAAATCTCACCAGGGACACAAAAGACCTGTACAAAGAAAATGGATCAAAGACTTAAATGTGAAACCTCAAACTATACAATTCCTCAAGGAAAATTTAGGGTCAAATTAAAGGGCCCTAATATATGGCATAAATAGACTATCAAGCATAATTCAAAATGCACAAACAGCAGAAGAGAAACCAGATGATTGGGGCCTTCTAAAAATTAAATTTT
>NW_006921990.1:724573-725991 GCF_000298275.1 Orycteropus afer afer
AGAAGACAGGCATATGAGTTGAACATTTACCTCAAGTAGTTACATTCCTGGGAGAGAATAATCATGGGAGAAAGAAGGGCTGCTTATGCACAGGGAGACAGCTCAGGGGGCAGGAGTGCATGGAGAGATGGACACTGGGAAGAAGTAACTATGGGGAGAAAGTGGGAGGGGAGCTGTTGCATTGTGCTAAACTGTGGTCAATGACATGAGACAACGTATATGTGAACGCTGTATGGAAAGTGAATTTGTTCTGTAAATCTTCACCCAAATCACAATAAAAAGAAAAAGAAAGAAAGGCTGGGTAATAGATGAAATAAAAAATGAAATTAAAAAATTCCTTGGATCAAACAAGAACAGAAACACAACATACCAAAATCTTTGGGACACAGCAAAAGAGTAATCAGAGGTCAATTTATAGTAATAAATGCACACATCAAAAAAGAAGAAAGAGCCAAAATCAACACCCTAACCCAACATCTCCAACTAATAGAAAATGAGCAGCAAAAAATCCTACAGTCACCAGAAGAAAAGAAATAATAAAGATTTGAGCAGAAGTCAATGAAACAGAAAATAGAAAGATAATAGAAAAAAAAATCAACATGTCTAGAAGTTAGTTTTTTGAAAAGATTAATAAAATTGACAAAACACTGGCAAATTTAACAAAGGAAAAGACAGATAGAATACAAATAACATGAATAAGAAACTAAATGGGCAACATCACAACAGAACCAACTGAAATTAAAAGGATAATATCAGGTTACTATATCTACTTCCTTGAGCCGCAGGATCCAGGTGAGGAGAGGGAACCCAGACATGCCAAAAGCAGCAGGGTGGGAGAACAGGAGAAAGGGTAGGAAAAGGCCCAGGAACCATGACAGAGGAGGAGTCAGCCACAGGGACACAGGTAAGGGTGGTACAAGAGGTTTCCAACAGGGAGACAAATTTATCTGTCAGTTTGTCCTACCCTGGTGATGTGGTGATGTGATTTTTGAGGCTGAGCCACTGGTGTTTCAAACCCAGTGGGATGCACATGGTACACAGGTATCAGCCCAGCTTAGAGACTGAGACAGACTAGGAAGAAGGAAGAGGTCGTCCATTTCTCAAAGAATTGGCCAAGGAAAACCTTATGAATAGCAAAGAAACACTGTCTGATAACATTACCACGCAACTTTATGAATAGACCGGTTAGGTTAGAAGGCTCTCAAAATAGGACTGGGAAAGAGCTGCAACATCTGAGTAAACCCAGCCTTACTCATATGGATAAAGTAAAGCTTTCAAGACCTCCATTGGCTGATGTGGCACCACTCAAATTGAGGAGAAACAGCTGCAGACATCCATTAATCATTGGAACATGGAATGTACGAAGTATGAATCTAGGAAAATTGGAAGTTGTCAAAAATAAAATGGAACGCATAAAG
>NW_006921990.1:727191-727772 GCF_000298275.1 Orycteropus afer afer
AAAAATCAAGAGAAGATGGCAGGAATACACAGAGTCACTGTACCAAAAAGAACTGATCGATCTTCATCCATTTCAGGAAGTGGCATATGATCAAGACCCAATGGTACTGAAGGAGGAAGTTGAAGTTGCAATGAAAGAATTGGTGAAGAACAAGGCTCCGGGAGTTGATGGAATACCCATTGAGATATTTCAACGAAACGATGCGCCATTGGAGGCACTCATTTGGTTATGCCAAGAGATTTGGAAGACAGCCACCTGGCCAACTGACTGGAAAAGATCCATATTTATATCCATTCCAAAGAAAGGGGATCCTACAGAATGTGGAAATTATAGCAATATCATTAATATTGCACGCAAGTAAGATTCTACCTGAAGATAATTCAAAAACGCTTGCAGCAGTGTATTGACAGAGAACTTCCAGAGGTGCAAACTGGATTCAGAAGAAGACATGGAACAAGGGATATCATAGCTGTTGTCAGATAGATTTTGGTTCAAGGCAAAGAATACCAGAAAGATGTTTACTTGTGTTCTATTGACTATGCAAAGGCATTTGATTGTGTGGATCATGACAAATTATGGAT
>NW_006921990.1:728518-741032 GCF_000298275.1 Orycteropus afer afer
CTTGGTAAGGTGGAGGGTCGACAAAAGAGGGGAAGGCCTTCAAGGAGATGGATTGACATGGTGGCTGCGATGATGGGCTCAAGTATAGCAGGGATCATGGAGCTGGCGCGGGATCAGGCAGTGTTTCATTCTACTGTGCATGGAGTTGCTATTAGTTGGAAAAGACTCGTCGGCACCTAACAACAACAACATATCTACTTCTGTAGTGATACTGCCTCAGAGACACAAGGAGGGTTCACTATGAGTCAGGTCCAACTTGATGGCGCATAATAACAACAAGAATATATGGCATAAGTAAACTATCAAGCATAACCCAAAATGCACAAAGAGCAGAAGATCAACTAGATGAATGGGACTTTCTAAAAGTTAAATTTTTATGTGCTTCCAAAGACTCCTCCAAGATAGTCAAAAGAGAAACTACAGATTGGGAAAAAATATTCAGCAAGGACATATCTGACAAGGGACTTACTTATAAAATTTGTAGATAACACCTCAACAACAAAAAGACAAATAATCCAATTAAAAAATGAGTAGAAGACATGAATAGATACTTCACTAAAGAGGATATTCAGGCGGCCAACAAACATATGAAGAAATGCTCACCACCATTAGCCATTAGAGAGATGCAAATCAAAACAACAATGAGATACTCTCTTGCTCCAGCACCAGTAGCAAAGTACAATAAGACACAAAATAACAAATGCTGGCAAAGATGCTAAGAGATTGGGACTCTCATACACTGCTGGTGGGACTGTAAAATGGTACAACCACTGTGGAAAGCACTATGGAAATTCCTTAAAAAGTTGGAATTAGAAATACCATTTGACTCAGCAATTCCATTACTAAGTATATATCCTAAAGAAGGGAGAGCCAGGACAAGAACATGTTCATCCATGCACCCCCATGTTCATCACAGCATTATTTACAATAGCCAAAAGATGGAAACAAGTGCCCATCAACAGAAGAATGGATAACCAAACTACAGTGCATACACACAATGGAATACTATGCAACCCTAAAGAATAATGTAGAATCACAAAACACCACATAATGTGGATGAACTTGGAGGACATTTTGCTCCATGAAATAAGTCAATATCAATCATAAAAGGACAAATATTATGTTAGTCAGGTATTGTAAAAGTCAAGAAAAGTTTTATATATGGAAAGAAATTTTCTTTGTTGGTTACCAGTGGTGGGAGGGAAGTGGGGGGAGCACTGTTCAATAGGTACAGACAAGTATTGATTTGGGTGAAGAGAAGGGCAATGTACCAAATGTGAATGATCAACATGGTGGCATTGAAGAAGAGGAAGACATAGAGAGGTGCATGGGAGGTACAGACAACAAAGATGTCTTTTTGCACATACAATATTGCATTTTCAGTGAAGGCAAATATTGATTTATGGGTGGAGAGATGGGTGGAGAGGCTGAACTATTAGGTATGTCTATGTAGGGGGGTATATGCCCAAGACCATGTATAGGGTTGGCAGACTATATTTCTACAAGTGTGTTGGTATGTTCTGTAAGAATTCCCAGGAATATAGTAGAGATGACAAGGCACAAGGTTGTAGTCACTTCTTAGCCACAGCCAGCTACCCAAAGGGAGTGAGTAGTTGGATCTGTGGGCTCAAGACCATAGTCATAAGGGATATCAAGCTCAGTTGGCATAACATAAAAACACTGTTACACATCCTACTTTGGCAAGTAACGACTGGGATCTTAAAAGTTTGCAAGTGGCCATCTACATGTAACAATGGGTCTCTCCTTGACTCTAGCAAAGAAGCATGAAGAAAACCAAAGACACATGGAAACAGTTAGTTCAAGTGACTGGTACACAGTGTGATCCTCAGCCTGTACGACTATGAGACCAGAACTATATGGTGCCTGGCTACCTCTGTCAACCACGCTGAGCAAGATCTGTGTAGGACATCCTGGATGTAGTGGGAGAGTGGTGTGGAATAAAACTCAAAATCATTAAAAAAAAAAAAAAAAGGAGGGACAGGAGGGACCAGGTTTGCTGGTCTGATAGAGCCTGGTGGAACCCCTGAGACTATGGCCCCTAGCTCCCCTTAAGATCTGTGATGGAACCCACTTTTCTGGCTTCCAGCCAAACAAATGACAGGCATATGAGCTGAACATTTATATTAGGTAGATACAGTCCTTGGAGAAATCAGTCATGGGAGAATAAAAGGGGTGTGTATGCACAGGTAGTCAGGAGTGCATGCGAGGGAAGGACAAAGGGAAGAGGTAACTATGAGGAGGAAATAGGATGGGAATTGCATTGTAGGAAATTGTAGTCAATGTCATAAAACAAAGTATGTGTGAGCCACTGTGGAAAGTGAATTTGCTCTGTAAACTTTTACCCAAATTACAATGAAAATTAAAAAAAAAAAGAAAAGAGTAAATTGTAATTGGCTGGGAATGTCATCACATATTGACCACTACCATAAATTTGCAGTGGTATGGATTGCCCATATATATCCACAGTCATCTAGATTAAAATATATTTGTTTAGAATAGTGAAGATTAATTGGTAATCTGTGCATGCTAAATGTTAAATTACTACAGAATGTGCATCATTGAAGTACCATATGTCCAGCATCTCTTTGGGAGAGATTGGCCATAAAGTGTACTTGGCCTAGTTAGGTGCAGCTTATCCACCCATGAACACTCAGGGTGCATTAAAGTACATCGTAACAGCCTGTGCCAATCCATTCAACTGTCTAATATTTCATTTACTTAGAGTCAATAGGTCCAATCATAGTAGCTTGACATAACGGTGATGAGGAACATATTTGGGTGTATTAATTCAACATTGTAGTGTAGAAACCAAGGAGTGACAATGGGAGTCAGGGAAAATAAAAAAGACCCAAGAAAACTATAAGTTTGATCAAATGCTTAGAAAACAGGAATTTAAAAAGAGACACTTAGTCTGGAGAAAAAAAATTCTGGGGGAATATTTATCAATTTAAATTTCAGAGTGTTTGTAAATGTAAACTTTAGAACCACCAACAAACAAGTTTAAATTCTGGCACTGGAAATATGTTTACTTGTGTTTTATTTGCTTATGCAAAGTATTTGACTATGTTGATCATAACAAATTATAGATAATGTTGAGAAAAATAGAGATCCCAAAACACTTAATTGTGTTCATGAGGAAACTGTTCATGGACCAGGAAGCTGCAGTTTGAACAGAACAAGGGGACACTGCATGGCTTAAAATCAGGAAAGGTGTGCATCAGGGTTGTATCCTTTTACCATACTTATTCGATCTGTATGCTGAGCAATAATTTGAGAAGCTGGACTATATGAAGAAGACCATGGCATCAGGATTGGAGGAAGATCCAACAACCTGCAATACACAGATGACACCACCTTGCTTGCTGAAAGTGAAAATGACTTAAAACACTTACTGCTGAAGATTAAGGACTACAGTGTGCAATGTAGATTACATCTCAACTTAAAGAAAACAAAAATTTTCACAACTGGACCAATAAGCAGTATCACAATAAATGGAGAAAAGTTTGACATTATCAAAGATTTCATTTTACTTGGATCCTCAATCAACACCCATGGAAGCAGCAGTCAAGAAATCAGATGTCATATTGCACTAAGCAAATCTGCTACGAAAGATCTCTTCAATGTGATGAAGAGCAAAGATGTCACTTCGAAAACTAACATGCCCCAACTCCAGCCATGGTATTTTCAATCAGTTCATACACATGTGAAAGGTGGACAATGAATAAGGAAGACTAAAGAATACCTAGTGTTTTTGAATTGTGGTGTTGGCAAAGAATACCGAAAGTACCATGGACTGCCAGAAGAACAAACAAATTGGTCCTGGAAGCAGTGCGGCCAGAATGTTTATAGCAGCTTTACTCATAGTATCCCCAAACAGAAAACAAAAGCCCATCACTGGGAGATAGGATAAGAAAACATTTTAATTTATTGATACAATATAATATTACTCAGTAATAAAAGGAACAAGCTTCTGATACATTCAACAACATGGATGAATCTTAAGAGCATTATGATAGGTGAATGAAGTCAGACACAAAAAAGCTATATTCTATATAATTCCATTTATATGATATTCAGTAAAACGCAAAGTCATAGAGACAGAAATAAAATCAGTCATTGTCACAATCTAGGGGACAAGCAAAGGGATTGACTAAACTAGGGCTCAAGGAATCTTTTAGGGGTGATGAAAATCTTCTGTATCTTGATTTTGGTACCTATCTAACTGCATTTATCTGTTAAAACTCATCTAACTGTACCTTTTTAATTATTTAAGTATATTTTATAAATTATGCCTGTGTAATCCTGACTTCAAAAAGGGTGTAATACCAAAGAAGGTTAGCAAAAGAAGTATAAGAGATGAAAAGAGATTAATAAATCAGAGACTTAAGTTCATATTTTTAAAATCTCAGTTATATGATTTTTATGATAGATCTATATGCAAAACATGAAGAAATCTTGTGATCTTTACCCATTAGAGAGATGCAAATCAAAACAACAATCAAATATCATCTCATCCCAGCCACAATAGTGAAGTTCAATAAGATGAAAAACAGTAAATACTGGCTAGTGTGTAGAGAAATTAGAGTTCTCACACTATTTGTGGGACTAAATGGGTACAACCACTATGTAAAACAGCATGGTGCTTCCTTCAAAAGTTGGAAATAGAAATACCATTTGATCCAGTAAGCCTACTACTAGTTATATATCCTAGAGAAATAAGAGCCCTATGGGTTTCCAAGGCTGTAAATCTTTCCAAGTTTCCAAGACTGCCACATCTTTCTCCTGCAGAGCCAGTGGTGGGTTCTAACAACCAAACTTTGGGTTAGCAGCTGGCACTTAACCACTACACCATCAGGGCTCCTCAAACACTAAAAAAAAAAAAAAAAAAAAAAAATTAAAAAAATAAAATACAAAGGGAAATTTTAAAATATCAGTATACCCAAAAATTGAGTCTTGGAAACAAGTAATAAAGTCATAAACTTCTAGTAAGACTTATCAAGAAAAAATTAGAAAAAGCAGAAATAATCAATGTCAAAAATTAAAAAATAGACATTTCTACCAATTCTTCAATGAATATCAAGCTAGAAACTGATGACACCTTTAGGCTAAGGAGCTCTGGTGACATAGTGGTTAAAGCATTCACCTACTAACCAAAAGGTCAGTGGTTCAAACCTACCAGTTGCTCCATGGGAGAAAGATAAGACTGTTTGCTTCTGTAAAGATTTAGAGCTTTGGGACTCTATGGGCCTTTCTACTCTGTCCTAAAAGGTCTCTAGGAGTCACAATCTACTCCATGGCAGTGGATTTTTTATTTTAGGCTAATGAATTTAAATAAGTAGGTGGAAAGTTCAGGTCACTTGAAAAAAACAGAACTTACCAACACTGATAAAAGAAAACATATATTCTTACAACTATTGAATAAGTTGAATTTAAAATCTTCCCATATTAAAAAGAGTGGGCAATCTACGTCTGTAGAGATACTGCCTTAGAAATCCAAGTAGGGGTCACTATGAGTCAAAATCAACTCAACAGCATGAGTTTGGTTTTTGGTTCATATTTAAAAAAAAAATTAAACTGAATTTACCTGTATCAGGTCATTTCAAATATTTGAGAAGAAATAATACAAATCATACACAAAAGTTTCCATAGAATAAAAAAAGAGTTATTAGGCAACTTCTGAAATGGCTCTCAATGATCCTCACTTCTTGGTATTTATGCATTTCATAATTCTTTCTCTTGTCGTTGGGATGAACCAAATGACTTACTTCTAATAAATTATAGAAAAGTGATGAGATGTCGCTTCCAAGACTAGGTTTCAAGCATGTGACTTCTGTCTTGCTAGCATTTTCTTTTGGTGGTAATATCTCACTTTCTTTCTTCTTCACATGAATAAAGTCAGTCATGAGCTATGAACTACCCTATGGAGAGGCTTACATTGAAAGGAAATGAAGGCAGCCTCTGGCCAACTGCCTGTGAGAGATCAAATCTTTAAAAGTCGAGCAGCCAGTGAAGAACTGAATCTTGTCAACAACCATGTGAGTGAGGTGGGAAATGGATCAGTCTCAATCAAGCCTTATGAGAGACTCTGAGCCAGAGGACCCAGCTAAGCCTCACTGGACTCCTAATCCACAGAAACTATGAGATAACAAATGTTATTTTAAACAAACAATTTTGAGGAGAATTTGTTAACACAGAAATAGGTAACTAATAATAAAAGAAAAGCCTGTCATTTTATTTAAGGGGACCAACATAACCTACCTTCTAAAATCTGGTGGTGATATTAAGAGAAAGAAAATGATAAAGCAATCTTACTCATAAAAATAGATGAAAAATCCTCCATAAAAGATCAGCAAAACAATTTCATTTGTATATAAAAAATATTATATAAAATTACTAAATTGGGTTGTTCCCCAGGAACACATGCTTGTTTTAACATTTGAAAATCAGTGTTTTTCATCAAATTAAGATAATAAAAGAAGAAAATATCATGATCATTGCAATAAATACATAAAGTTATGATTCACAGTATGTAATACGTGCTGTTTTTGGGTGCTGTCAAGTTGGCTCCAACTCATAGCAACCTTATGTACAAGAATATGAATCAATGCCCAGTCCTGTGCTAACCTCACAATCCTTGCTATATCTGAGCCCATCATTGCAGCCACTGTGTCAATCCATCTTGTTGAGGGCTTTCTCCATTTTTGCTGACCCTCCACTTTAGCAAACATGATATGCTTCTCCGGGGAATGGTCCCTTATGACAATATGACCAGAGTAGAGACGAAGTCTGGCCATTATCACTTCCAAGGAGCATTCCAGCTGCACTTCTTCCAGGACATATTTGTTAGTTCTTTGGGCAGTCCATGGCACTTTCAGTATTCTTGACCAACACCACAACCCCAAAACATCAACTCATCTTGGATCTTCCTTATTCATTGTGCAGCTTTCACATGCACATGAGGCAATAGAAAACACTGTGGCTTGAGTTAGGGGATCCTTAGTCTTCAAAGAAACATCTCTGCTCCTCAGCATTTTAAAGAGGTCTTTTGCAGCACATTTGCCCAATGCAATACATCCTCTGATTTCTTGACTGCTGCTTCCATTGGTGTTAATTGTAGAACTAAGTAATATGAAATCTTTGACAACTTCCATCTTTTCTCCATTTATTGTGATGCTGCTTATTGGTCCAGTTGTGAGAATATTCATTTTCTTTATGTTGAGATGTAATCTACACTGCAGACTGTAGTCCTTGATCTACATCAGTAAGTGCTTCAAGTCATTTTCCTCCAATCCTGATGCTGCCTTCTTCTCCACAGAGTCCAGCTTCTCAGATTATTTGCTTAGTATACAGATTGAATAAATATCATGAAAGTTTACAACTCTGATGCATTCCCTTCCTGATATTAAATTATGCAGTATCCCCTTGTTCGTTTTGAACAACAGCCTCCTGGTTTATGTACAGGTTCCACATGAGCACAATTAAGTATTCTGGAATTCTGATTCTGCTCAATGTTATCCATAATTTATCATCATCCACATGCCCTGATGCTTTGGCATAGTCAATAAAACACAAATATTATTTTGGTATTCTTTGCTTTCATCTAAGATCCATCTGACATCAGCAGTGATATTCTTTGTTCCATTTCCTCTTCTGAATCCAGCTTACATTTCTAGAATTTCCAAAATGGGAAGAAACAGCTGCAAATATCCATAAAGAATTGGAACATGGAATGTAATACCTACTCATTAAAAAATATCTTACACACTAGGGATAATCTTACTCATTTCAATATCATAAAAACATGTTACAAAAAAACTTACATCAAACTTGCTTATTAGTGAAATGCTAAAATATTTCCCCTAGAGTTCAAAATGAGATAAGGAAGCTCAGTCTCCTCTAATTTACACTGGAGGCCCTTGCCATTGTCTTTATCCTGCTATATGAAGAAATAAAACATATAATGATAGAAAGGGAAGAAATAAAATTGGCACAACTTGCAGATGATATGCTTGGTGTTTTGGTTATCTAGTTCCACTCTGACAAAAAATATACCACTAATGGGATGGCCTTAACAAACAGGAGTTTTTTCTTTTACAGTTTGGAGGCTTCATGTCCAAATTCAAAGTGCCAGGCTCTAGGGGTTGGGTGAAAGCCCCTCAACCTTGAAGTCCAGCTCCACCTCCTGCTCCCAGCCCACTGGAGATAGAGTCATTTCTTCACTCAGACAGCTGCTGGTTTCTGAGGCTGACAAGCCCAAGGTTGACAAGTAAAAAGGCACAGTCCCAATATTACCAAACCACATGGCAGGCCATTAACTTAAGTCCATTGTAAGTCCCAAGGTCAGCAGCATGGCAGGCTGCTGAACAACAACACAGCTACATGCAGGGTTCAAGTGTGCCATAAGCTAGAGACTATCCTCAAGGCTTCTCCTTAAATACAGGAAGCAGACCATATCCCAAAGGCAGCTACTCAGCTGCTTGTGATAGATGCCACCATGGAATTGATTACCAGTCTCATCATGGGGAATAACTACCACCAGCTACCCAGCCACTCAACCAGGCCCAGCCAAGTTGACACACAAACATAACCACCACACTTGGGTATGCAGACAATGAAAATATATATAAAGATAAAACTTGAAGATATATTAATAAATGAGCAAGATAGATAAGCACAGATTCATTATACAAAATCCAATGGTATTTCCATAAATCAGGGAGGGAAAAATTACAAATAAAAGTACTACCACTATTTGAGTTCCAAGGAGCTCTGATGGTGCCGTGGTTAAAGCATTCAGCTGTTAACCAAGAGGTGGGTGGTTCAAACCCATCAGCCGCTTCATGGGAGAAAAAAGAGGCAGTCTATTTCTGTAAACATTTACAGCATTGCAAACTCTATGTGGCAGTTCTACTCTGTCCAATAGGGTTGCTGTTAGTCAGAATTTACTGGACAGCAGTGGGTTATTTAACTTTTATAGGAAACAGATTCTAAGATGGATATATATATATATAGAAAGCTTATTGGTAAGTGCCTACAAAATCAACACCTGTGATGAGCAAAGAAAGTAGGCTTGGGCAAAGGGAAAAGTTGAAATTCAGTGCAGTAGCAATAAAAGTATCAGACAGTCTTACTGGGAGCTCTGAATCTGGGACAACCTTTAAGAGATGTCCCAAACTGGCAGTGGGTGCAGGGGACAGCAAGCTAAATTGGCCTAACATACTACACAAAAACATTGTTCTACATCTTGCTTTGATGAGTAGCATCTGGAGTCTTAAAACCTTGCAAGCAGCCATCTAGATGCAATGAGGGGTTTCTCTTTGTCCAGAGCAAAGAAGAATAAATAAAACCAAAGATGCATGGAAACAATTAATCCAAGGGACTGGTAGACCATGTAATCCTCAGCTTATATGACCATGAGACCAGAAGAACTAGATGGTTCCTGGCTACCATTGTCAACCACTCAGGGGAGCATTAGTGCAAGAGATCCTGGATAAAGTGGGAAAACAATGTGGAACAAAACTCAAAATCATAAAAGAAGATGAGGTTTCCTGGTCTGATAGAGCCTGGTGAGACCCCCGAGACTATGGCCCCTAGTTACCCTTCAGGTCTGGAACTGAATGCATTCCTGTGGCTTCCAGCCAAATAGCATATGGCATGAATATTTACAACAGGTAGATACACTCCTTGGAGTGATCAATCATGAGAGAACAGAAGGGTAGTGTTTGTACAGGGAGACAGCTGATGGGGTAGGAGTGCAGGGAAGGGAGGGACACAGGAAAGAAGTAACTATAGGGAGGAAGTGGAAAGAGAGCTGCTACACTTTTGTGTAGGGAATTGAAGTCAATGTCATGAAACAAAATGTTTATTAACTACTGTATGGAAAATGAATTTGTTCTGTAAGCTTTCACCCAAATCACAATAAAAATTAAAAAAAAAAAAAAAAAGAGGGAGAGAGAAAGAGATGTCCCAAACTGGAACAAGGGAACCAACCAGGTTTTTACTGTCTTATAATAAATGATTTTTATATTCATGTGTACCCTTGGAAGTGAGTATGGCCTTAGACCAGGTGACTCTTCAACTGAAGGAAATTTTCAGTTGAGCACTGTCAGCCACTAACACTTCCAGCTTCTGGGGAGCAAGTGCTCTGTCCCAAAATGTAAGATCTGGACAATGAATGAAGGCATCCACGGCAGCATAAAAATGATATACATAAGCATCAAAAATATCAAATAACTAAACCTAAATCTAAAAAAATATGTGGAAGTGGTCAAATCAGAAAGCTGTGAAGTGGCATTGAAATAAATCAAAGAACACCTCAATAAATGAGAAAATATACCAGGAACATAAATGAAAGGCTCAGTATCATAAAGATGTCAAATCTTCCCAAATTGATCTATAGATGTAATACAATCCTAATAAAAAATTTCTGTGTTGTGTATGTGTGAGAGAAACTTGACAAACTGATACAAAAATATATGTGGAAATTGTTGTTGTTGTTGTTGTTAGGTGCCATCAAGTCATCTTCGACTCAAAGCAACCTTATGCACAACAGAATGAAACACCGCCTGGTCCTGAGCCAGCTCCATGATTCTTGCTTTACTTGAGCCCATAGTCGCTGCCACCATATCAATCTATCTTCTTGAGGGCCTTCCCCTCCTTCATCGACCATCCACCTTACCAAGCATGACATCCTTCTTCAGGGAATGGTCCCTTCTGACAACATTACCAAAGTATTTGAGACAAAGTCTGCCATTCTCACCTCTGAGGAGCATTCTGGCTGCACTTCCTCCAGGACAGACTTGTTAGTTCTTTTAGCAGTCCACAGTACTTTCAGCATTCTTTGCCAACACCACAGCTCAAAATCATCAGCTCTTCTTTGGTCTTCCTTATTCATTGTCAGGCTCTCACATGGATATGTTGTTGTTGTTGTTGTTGTTATGTGCCGTCGAGTCGGCCCCGACTCATAGCGACCCCTCCTTGGGTTTCCGAGGCGAGTATCACTACGGAAGTAGGATTGCCCAACCTTCCTTCCGAGGAGTGGCTGGTGGGTTTGAACTGACAGCCTTCTGGTTAGCAGTCACATGGATATGAGGCGACTGAAAATATCATGGGTTGTGTCAGACACACTTTAGTCCTCAAGGAGACATCTTTGCTCTTTAACACTTAAAACAGGTCATTTGCAACCAATTTGCCCAGCACTACACCTCCTCTGATGTCTTGACTGCTGCTTCCATTGGTGTCAATTATAGAACCAAGCAATGTGAAATCTTTGACAATTTCAAACTTTTCTCTGTTTATCGTGATGCTGCTTATAGGTCAAATTGTAGGGAATTTTGTTTTCTTCATATTGAGATGTAATCCATGCTACAGACTGTATTCTTCAATCTTCATCAGTAAGTACTTCAAGTCATCCTCATTTTCAGCAAAGTTATGTCCTCAGTGTATCTCAGGTTGTTAATGAGTCTTCCTCCAATCCTAATGCTGTGCTCTACTTCATGTAGTCCAGCTTCTCAGATTAACTGCTCAGCATACATACTGTTTAGATCATGACAAATTTTGGATAACATTGAGAAGAATGGGAATTCCCAAACACTTGATTGTACTCATGAGGAACCTGTTGACATTGACCAGGAGGCTACCATTCAAACAGAACAAGGGGACACTGCATGGTTTAAAATCAAGAAGGGAGTGTTTCAGGGTAGTGTTCTTTCCCCATACATATTCAATCTATATTCTGAGTAAATAATCCGAGAAGCTGGACTATATGAAGAAAAACATAGCATCAGGATTGGAGGAAGAATCATTAACAACCTGAGATATGCTGATGATACAACTTTGCTTGCTGAAAATGAGGATGACTTGAGGCACTTACAGATGAAGTTTGAAGAATACAGTCTGCAATATGGATTACATCTCAATATAAAGAAAACAACAATCCTCACAACTAGACCAATAAGCAGCATCACAATAAATGGAGAAAAGATTGAGGTTATCAAAGAATTCACATTGCTTGGTTCTACAATAGACACCAATGGAAGCAGCAATCAGGACATTAGACAACATGTAGCACTGGGCAGGTAGGCTGTGAAGGAACTCTTTCAAGTGCTGAGGAGCAAGGATGTCTTCTTGAAGACTAAGGTGCACCTGGCACAAGCCATGGTATTTTCAATCACCACATATGCATGTGAGAGCTGGATGATGAATAAGGAAGACTGAAGAAGAGTTGATGCTTTTGAGTTGTGGTGCTGATGAAGAATGCTGAAAATACCATGGACTGCTAAAAGAACTAATAGATCTGTCCTGGAGGAAGTGCAGCCGAAATACTCCTTGGAAGTGAGGATGGCCAGACATTTGGTGATGTTTTCAGATGGGATGATTCCCTGGAGAAGGATGTCATGCTTGGTAAGGTGGAGGGTCAACAAAAGAAAGGAAGGCCTTCAACGAGATAGATTGACATGGTGGCTGTGACAGTGGGCTCAAGTATAGCAAGGAT
>NW_006921990.1:743387-743906 GCF_000298275.1 Orycteropus afer afer
GTGGACTTTTTTTAATTGTCTTCAACTTCAAGTTGATGTTCTGTTCTACAGTCAGCTCCTGGTCTGGTTTTGGCTGAAGATATTGAGATTTTTCATCACCTCACTTGCCACAGATGTAGTCAATCTGATTCCTGTGCACTCTATCTGGTGAAGTCCATGTGTATAGTGGCTGTTTGTATTGTTGAGAAAAGGTATTTGCAATGAATAAGTAAGTGGTCTTGCAAAATTCTGTCATGCAATCTCCAGCATTATTTCTGTCACCAAGGCCAAATTTTCCAATTACGGTGATTCTTCTTTGTTGACAACTTTTGCATTCCAATCTCCAGTGATAAGCAACACATTTTAATTGCACTTTTAGTCAATTTCAGACTGCAGAAGTTGATTAAAAAAATTTTCAAATTCCTCATCTTTGTCTTTGGTGGTTGGTGCATAAATTTGAGTAATAGTAGTATTAATGGATCTTCCTTGTAGGTGTATGGATATTATCCTATCACTGACAGCATTGTACTTCAGGACAGA
>NW_006921990.1:744878-747563 GCF_000298275.1 Orycteropus afer afer
ATATAGTGGCACAAATTAAACTAGACTACACATCATGTAAAACACAAAAATCAATTTCAGATAGATTATATAGGTAAATGGGAAAAACAAAACAATAACACTCCTAGGAAGTTACTAAGGGAGAATATCTTTATGATCTCGATGTAGGGAGTTTTTAAACAGGACACAAAAAGCTTGAACCACAAAAATATTGATAAATCTGACTGTATTGATGTTCTTTGTCAAGTCACCACCAAAAGAGTATGATGGAAAACCACACTGTGAGTGAAAGTGTTTCCAACACATAGAGTTAAAAGAGAACTCATACCTTAAATACATAAAGAAATTTCTAAAAATCAAAGAATATCACACAATCCAGTAGAAAAACTGCTCATGAGATTTGAACCAGTCAATTCATCAAAGCAGTTATCCAAATGTTGTTGTTGTTGTTATGTGCCATCGAGTCAGACAAATACCAATAACAATTTTACTAATAATTGTTGTTATGTGCCATCAAGTCAGACCTGACTCATAGCAACCCCTCCTTGGGTTCCGAAGCAGTATCACTATGGAAGTAGATTGCCCCATCTTCCTTCCAAGGAGTGGCTAGTGGGTTTGAACTGCCAGCCTTCTGGTTAGCAGTCAAGTGCCTTAGGCACTATGCTACCAGAACTAATAATTACAGAAATTAAAACCACAGAGATATCCCTACACACTAGTGCCTAAGGCATTTGACCGCTAACCAGAAGGCTGGCAGTTCAAACCCACCAGCCACTCCTCAGAAGGAAGATTGGGCAATCTACCTCCGTAGTGATACCACCTTGGGAACACAAGAAGGGGTCGTTACGAGTCAGATCTGACTCCACAGCAGTGAGTTTGGTTTTTTGGAAAGTGTTGAAAAGGCTGTGGAGCAAAAGGGTCTCTGGGTGTTGGTGAAAGTAAAAGTTTGCCTTTATCTACTGAAGTTGAAGGCACTCGGCATTTCTAGGCACTGCACTACCAGGGCTCCAATTCACATATTGCTGTTGTTGTTATGTGCTGTTGAGTCTGATTGACTCATAGCGACCCCTCCTTGGATTTCTGAGGTGGTATCACTACGGAAGTAGATTGCCCAACCTTCCTTCCAGGAGTGGCTCGTGGCCTTCCAGGAGCAGTCAAGTGCTTTAGTTACGTTACCAGAGCCTATATACTCTGTTCAGACTCTATATACTAATTTTATATTAATTCTATTACTCTGCATTTCCACTGTTAGAAGTATATTCAATAGTAATGCATGGCCAGGGACACCAAGAACTATTTTCAAGAATGTTTAATGCAGCATTGCTCTTAATAGTACAAAACTGGAAAATAAACCAAATGTCCATCAGTAGAAAAAATGGACAAGTTAATTGTGATGTATTCATACACAGAATATACATAAAAATAAATTGCTACATGCTTTAATATGGATAGATTTTGTATATGTAAGGTTGAACTGAAGAAGTCAGGATCAAAATAATTCATACTCGATTACTCCACTTACATGAAGCTCACAGACAGATTTACTACACCATGTAAAAACTCATGCTTAGGCATAAACTATTTTGAAAAGCAGATTTCTTTATGTTTGGTACAGAAAGGAAGAGTAGCACGTGGGAAGGAACACAAGGGTTGTACTGGCAATTTTCTATTTTTTGATGTGAGTAATTGTCTCATAAATTTTGGCTTAGAATTTAATTGAACTCACTTGGTTTACGGACTTTTATTTATTTATGCTATATTTTACCCAAAAAAAGGAGGAAAGGTTAAACAAACATATGTTGTTGTTGTTGTTGTTGTTATTTGCCATCAAGTCGGCCCCGACTCATAGCGACCCCTCCTTGGGTTTCCGAGGCAGTATCACTACGGAAGTAGGATTGCCCAACCTTCCTATATGCCTATATAAAAGAAATGAAAGTTTCTTTTTATCTAACATCCTTGACAATTACAACTACTGTTAACAGGTGGGTATAATCTCTGAACTTCTTACTATGGATATATAATCATCTCTCTGTATGTAACACAGATTTTTAAAATTTTAAGTAAGTTTTATTATTTACATTAATACGTAACTTAATATCTTCACTTTACAATATATTTTGAACATATTTCCCAGTCAATATATATGAATTGGAGCCCTGTTGATGCACTGGCTAAGCACTCAGCTGCTAACCAAAAGGTCACTGGTTAGAACCCTCCACCCACTCCAAGGAAGAAAGACATGGCAGTTGCTTCTGTGGAACAATTCTACTCTGTCCTATCGGATCACTATCAGTCATAATTGACTCACTGGCAACACATATATATTAATTACCTTATTTTTTTAAAGCTGCTGCTAAAAGAACAAGGAGGCCACATCTTCTGACCTCCTCTAACTGCACAAGAGGAAAACAGAATCCCTATCAGTAGCCCAAGGCCCATTACTGTGAGACCAGACATGCTACCTCCCTCCAGCCCTTTCACCAACCATGACACCAAACGTTCCTCCCAAAGCACCCACCTTTCTGCTCAGGGTTCAATAATTCACTGCAGTGGTCACACAGATTATGGGTTTATTAGGGAACCACCAGGCTACAATTCAAGGTCAGGAAAAATGCTCAGTCTCTCTCCCAGCATGCCATCTCTCCGCCAACAGTCTCTCACAGTCTCTCTCCCAGCAGTGCATGTTCCTCGGTGTCTCACTCAGCA
>NW_006921990.1:749623-752281 GCF_000298275.1 Orycteropus afer afer
TTGTTCCATAATTTTTTCTCTATCCAGAATCTCCTAGGATGATCCCTTTCTGAATGGTTGGCAATGATAACTGGGCACCATCTAGTTCTTCCAATCACAGTCATGGAAGCTAAGATTGATGTGGTCTATTAGTCCTTCAAACTAATTGTTTCCATTTTTCTTTTATTTTCTTCATTTTTCTTTGCTTTTGATGAGGAGACACCAATAGTTACACCTTAGATGGCTGTTGGCAAGTTTTTAAGACCCCAGTTCCTACTCACCAAAGTAGAATGTAGAACAGTGTCTTTGTGGACTATGTTATGTCAATTGACCTTGACTGCAGTCAAATGACTACAGTCTTGAGCTCACAGGCCCAGTAACCCGCTTCCTCAAAGTGCTTTTTTTTTTATGTCTGAAAAGTTTCCCTAACTTTGTCCCTGTTAGCACTACTGAGTACATAGATATTTTTACAGTAAATACTTATAACCATGTAGAAATAATATCATCTGCCATATCTATATATGGTCATGGGTATAGTACTGTTCACCTATCCCTACTTAATCATTTTGCCTGTCCATCTTGGTAGCCACTGAGGAATTAATGTTTGTTATTTCTGATAATGCAGGATAGGGTATTAATAGTGTTTATCTTTGTTTTCTGTAAATCTTGTGCCCCCTCTGTGTCTTATTTTTCCTCAGTGATATTGTGATTGTTGTTGTTGTTGTTATGTGCCTTGGAGTCAGACCTGACTCATAGTGACCCCTCCTTGGGTTTCCGAAGCGATATCACTACGGAAGTAAATTGCCCAACCTTCCTTCCAAGGAGTGGCTGGTGGATTTGAACCACCAGCCTTCTGGTTAGCAGTCAAGTGCCTTAGGCAACACACCTTTCAATTTACCCAAATTAATACATGTCTCTTACCAACTTAGTAATTTTCCCTCCCCTACTCTCTCATTCCTGGTACCATCAAAGACTGTTTCTTTCTGTGTACAAACTTTTCCTTGACTTTTTATAAAGTGGACTCATATAACATTTGTCCTTTTGTTATTGATTTATTTCACTCAGCATAATGTCCTCCAAGTTTACCCATGTTATGAGGCATTCCAAAGATTCTTAATTATTTTGTAACATTTCATAATATTCTCTTGCATATGTACCCACTACTCATCTGTAATTTTGTCATATTGTGGTGGTTTGTGTGTTGCTGTGAGGCTGGAGGCTATGCCACTGGTATTTCAAATATCAGGAGGGTCACCCATAGTGGACAGCTTTCAGCAGAGCTTCCAGACTAAGACAGACTCCAAAGAAGGAAGCGGCCATCCACTTCACAATGAACTGGCCAGTGAAAACCTAATGAATAGCAGTGAAACACTGTCTTATATATTACTGGAAAACTTTATGAATAGCCCTGAAACATTGTCTGATATAGTGCCAGAAAATGAGACTCTTAGGTCAGAAGGCACTCAAAATATGACTAGGGAAAAGCTGCCTCCTCAGAGTAGAGTCTGCCTTAATGATATGGATGGAGTAAAGCTTTCAAGACCTCCATTTTCTGATGTAACTCAACTCAAAATGGGAAGAAATAGCAGCAAACATCCATTAATAATTGGAACATGGAATGTACGAAGTATGAGTCTAGGAAAATTGGAAGATGTCAAAAATTAAATGGAATCCATAAAGATCAGTATCTTAGGCAATAGTGAAATAATGTTGACTGGTTTTGGACAGTTTGAATCAGAAAACCATATGCCTGGAACAACAAATTGAACAGGAATTGTGTGTGGCATTCATCATCACAAAGAATGATTCAAGATCTATCCTGAAGGAAATGCTGTCAGTGATAAGATAATATCCATTTGCCTACAAAGAAGATGAGTTAATACTACTATTATTCAAATTCACACACCAACCACCAAATCCAAAGAGGAAATTGAAGATATTTATCAACTTCTGCAGTCTGAAATTGACCAAACATGCAATCAAGGTGTGCTGCTTATCACTGGTGATTGCAATGCAAAAGCTGTCAACAAAAAAGAATCAACAGTAGTTGGAAAATACGGCCTTAGTGATAGAAATAACACATAATCGCATGATAGAATTTTGCAAGACCAATGACTTGTTCATTGCAAATACCTTTTTTCAACAATACAAACAACAGCTATACACATGGACTTCACCAGATGGAGTACACAAGAATCAGATTGACTACATCTGTGGCAAGAGGAGATGGAAAAGCTAAATATCTTCAACCAAAACAAAGCCAGGAGCTGACTGTGGAACAGACCACAACTGTTCATGTGCAAATTCAAGTTGAAGCTGAAGACAGATAAAAGAAGTCCAAGAGAGCCAAAATATGACCTTGATTATATCCCTCCTGGATTTAGAGAACATCTAAAGAATAGATTTGATATATAAACACCAATGACCAAAAATCAGAGGAATTGTGGGATGGCATCAAGAACATCATCCATGAAGAAAGTAAAAAGGTCATTAAAAAGACAGGTAAGGGAGAAAAGATAGATGTCAGAAGAGACTCTGAAAATTGCCCTTAAATGGAGAGTAGCTAAAGCAAATGTAAGAAATGACAAGATACGGCGGGGCAAGATGGCGGACTAGGCAGAAGGATTGCACAGACCCTCTTCAACAAAGAAAAGGGAAACCAATTAACACAGACACAGA
>NW_006921990.1:763956-765688 GCF_000298275.1 Orycteropus afer afer
TTGAACCGCCAGCCTTCTGGTTAGCAGTCAAGTGCCTTAGGCACTATGCTCCCAGAGCTCCTATGTTGACAGAGAACTTCCAGAAAAGCAAGCTGGATTCCGAAGAGGATGTGGAACAAAGGATGTCACTGCTGATATCAGATGGATCTTCACTCACAGCAAAGAATACCAGAAAGATGTTTACTTGTGTTTTATTGACTATGCAAAAGCATCAATTGTGTGGATCAGTACAAATTATAGATAACATTGAGAAGAATATGAATTCCAGAACACATGATTGTGCTCATGAGGAACCTATACATAGACCAAGAGTCTGTCATTCTAACAGACCAAGGGGATACTACATGATTTAAAATCAGGAAGGGAGTGTGTCAGGGTTGTATCCTTTCACCATGCTTATTCAATCTGTATGCTGAGCAAATAATCCGAGAAGCCGGACCGTATGAAGGGCATGGCATCAGAATTGGAGGACGACTCATTAACAACCTGCAATACGTAGATGGCACAACTTTGCTTGCTGGAAGTGAGAATGACTGGAGTACTTACTGATGAAGATTAAAGACTTCAGTCTGCAGTATGGATTACATCTCAACATAAAGAAACTGAAAATTCTCACAACTGGACCAATAAGCAGCAATGCAATAAATGGAGAAAAGATTGAAGTTGTTAAAGATTTCATATTACTTGGTTCCACAATCAACACCAATGGAAGCAGCAGTCAAGACATTAGACAACATATTTTGCACTGGGCAAATCTGTTGCAAAAGGCCTCTCTCAAGTGCTGAAAAGCAAACATGTCTCCTGGAAGACTAAGGTGCTCCTAACCCAAGCCACTGTATTTTCAATTGTGTCACGTGCATATGAGAGCTGGACAATGAACAAGGAAGACCGAAGAAGAGTTTATCCTTTTGAGTTGTGCTGTTGGCAAAGAATACTGAAAGTATTATGGACTGCTAAGAACAAACAAATCTGTCCTGGAAGAAGTGCAGCCAGAATGCTCCTTGGAAGAGAGAATGGCCAGACTTTGTCTCACCTGTTTGGTCATGTTGTCAGAAGGGACCATTTCCTGGGGAAGGATATCATGCTTGGTAAAGTGGAGGATACACAAAAAAGAGACAGGCCCTCAATGACTGGGATTGACACAGCTGCTGCAATGATGCGCTCAGGTATAACAAGGATTATGAGGTTGGCACAGAACTGGGCAGTGTTTTGTTCTTTTGTACATAGGGTCACTATGAGTTGGAAGCATCTCGATGGCACCTAACAACAACAATAACAACATGTATCCTAGTTTGTTTATTCATTCATCCTCTAAAAAGCATTTAGGTTGTTTCTATCTCTTTGCTTTTGTGAATAGTGCTATAATGAATGTGGTGTTTTTGTAGTTTAAGTTATGTGTCAAGTTGGCTGGGCCTAGTTTTAAATGGCTGGGCAGCTGGATATCATTATTCCCACGACGAAACTGGTAATTAAGTCCATGATAGAATCTACTGTGAGCAGCTGAGTAGTCTTGGGGATGTGATCTTCTTCCAGTATATAAGAAGAAGCTTTGAGAAAGGTCTCTGAGCTTCTTGGCACATCTGGATCCTGCATTTGGAAAAGTTATCAGTGGTGTTCCATGTTGTCTGCCTATCTTGGGATTGTTTAACTAGTGGCCTGCTGTACTGCTTGATAATTTTGTTTCTGTGCCATGTTATTTGTCAATCTTGGGTTTGTCAGCCTCAGCAGCCAA